>NW_009918540.1:0-11382 GCF_000696875.1 Nestor notabilis
CCACTCCCGCACCGCGCCCTGCGGGGAAGAAGCACCTCTGCAAAGTCCCTGGCACACCGTAGAGCACAGGCAGGAAAGAAGCCACCTGCACTGACAAGAGACCCGCGGCACCAAGCACATTGGCCCCATTTAGGCCGGGAAACGTCCTGAAGAATGACAGGACCTCTAGCAAAGATCTGCAGAAGTGCCAGGAGCAATCCGTACCTTCAAACCGGGTCTAGCAAAGCTCAGGCCAGGACAGGCGGCACTAGAACAGCCCCACGCTGAAGCAGCGTGCGCGGCCCTCCCGAGCAGAGCCCCAGAACCCTGCTCCTGTGCCAGTACTCTGACCGGCGCTGCCTGCACGGCTGCGACAATTTAACTTCAGTGGACACAAGTGTAGCTCGTCCCGGCGGTTACACCACCTGCGTCAAGCTGGAAGAAGCCGCTTTCAAACCCACCGCGCGTTTCCGCACCATCACTAACACCAGTTTAAGCAAGCTGCCTTGAACTGGACCAGGTGAAATTTCTCTTCCATAACTGCTTCTGATGTGGCACATCCATGCTTTCTACAGCTCGGGGTAGTGTTATTTTTAGTTTCCCTGTGCAGCTTTTTATTTGCTTTTAAGTATCTCAGAATAGCTCCATGAAGAATATAATCTACTTGTGGATTTTGCTCAGATTCACAAGAGAACCCAGTTTTGTTAAGGCAACCGTGGTACAGGCTGCGAATGCTGAGCAACGTGGGGGTGAGAAGCTCATAACAGGAAAAATTCTTCCTCAGGAGACCCTCACCATGGCAGCTAGTGTCCCCTCAGCATTCTTCAGGTCAGAGCAGCTGAGAAGGGCTGGGTGCTGCTCAGCTCCTGCATCAGTCATCATCTTTGACATTATTCATGTCAAAGCCAAGAAAGCACTCAGCTCTGCCTTCAGGTCTTTACCGATTATGCAGAGCTGACAGTTAGAAACATTGTCTTGTAATCTATAAATGAAGCAAATGAGAAGTACGTGTCATATAGGGACAACACTGGTGAGGCCACACCTCGAATACTGTGTTCATTTCTGGGCCCCTCACTACAAGAGAGACATTGAGGTGATGCAGTGAGTCCAGAGAAGGGCAACGGAGCTGGTGAAGGGCCTGGAGGAACAGCTGAGGGGCTGGGGGGGGGGTTTAGTCTGGAGAAGAGAAGGCTCAGGGGGGACCTTATTGCTCTCTACAACTGCCTGACAGGAGGATGGAACCAGGGGGTGGCTGGTTTCTTCTCCCAGGGAACAAGCAGTAGGACAAGAGGAAACAACCTCAAGCTGTGCCAGAGGAGGTTTAGACTGGATATTAGGAAAAAATTCTTCACCAAAATGGTAATCAGGCATTGGAACAGGCTGCCCAGGGCAGTGGTGGAATCACTGTCCCTAGAAGTGTACAAAATGCATGGAGATGAGGCCCTTAATGACACGGTTTAGTGGTGGAGTTGGCAATCCTGAGGTAATAGTTGGACTTGATGATTTGAAAGGTGTTTTCCTACCTAGTTGATTCTGTGACAAAAGTAGCAGCATTTTTAGTCATTTCTCTGTGTAAACCATCCTTTAAAACCTCAACTGAGTGGAGGAGGTGCTGGGGACAAACAGCACATGGACCGTTTTGTTCTGCAAGGTGGGGCCACACCAACCAAGGCTCAGGCACACACAAGGTAAACGAGCAAAACAATTGTCATGCTGGAATGTGACACAAATCAATAAACTAGCCCATTTTTACTGCTTGTATGAATCTTCTAACTAATTAGAAAGAGTCAGTATCTTGCCAGGAGACCTCACTTCTCTGTCTGACACAGACTTCTTCACCAATACCTAATACCTTTGCTGCAATTTATACCCTCTGACACTTCAGCTACTTTTTCATTCCTCCTGGCATGATTACAGTGTAAAAGTGCTATTTTTTTTTTAATTATTTATCAGGTCACTTACTGAAGTCACTTTTTAGCTGAATTAAAAGATTAAAAGCTGAGAAATAAAACATTCCATGGACTTTGAAATATACACTTAGGTGAAGCTGTACTTAATGATTCCTTGGATTTATATTTGAACTTTGAATAGATAAAGCAGTATCATTAGACTTCAGCATTTTATAATAAGTCAAAACCCCTTAATTATTATGCCACGCTGTATGAACATGCACATTATTCATAAAAAAGACCATAACACTGACTGGTTTTCTTAAACTAATTCTGTTTCCCTTATTCTGATCTCATCTCAGCCTATTGAGGAAAATAATCCATTTCAAAGACAAGAGTAATGTGACATACAGCTGTCAGTCTTCAGATAGGCTCAGTAGGAATGGTAGTATTCATGGAGCTGAATACAGAGCAGGAGAGATCCACTGTGATGGTTTAAACCCAGTTGGTAACTCAGAACCATGCAGCCATTCACTCACCCCCCTCACTGATGAAAATGGGAGAGAAATTATTCACACTGTCATACCTGTCCATACTAGGAAGGGATGTCCCAAGAGTTACTGATGAACTTGGGCAATGTCAAGCAGTAAGTCTGTGGAGAGCCAAAAACTGAATCCATCACCTGGAATCCCATTTAGTTTTCCAATCTTCGATACATTAAATCTCTCCATTCTTTCTGCTAACCAAATTATTTCACAATGGAGTATTACAGAGCTTTAATCTAATGCAAGAGAATTCAGTGAAAAAGACTTCTCCACTGACTTCATTAAGCTTTGGAAGAGTACCCACATACAATTCCTTAATCGATTTCAATCAATCTTTGCATGGATTCATGCACATCCCTTACAGTTATTGTGGCTGAACATCCTCATCTGACTGCATGCTGGTTTGGGCTGGGGTAGAGTCAATTTTCTCCACAGTAGCTGGCGTGGGGCGATGGTTTGGATCTGTGCTGAGAACAGTGCTGATAACACAGGGATGTCCCATTACTGCTGAGCAGCGCTGACACGGAGTCAAGGCCTTTTCCTGCTCCTCACCCCACCCCACCAGCGAGGAGGCTGGGGGTGCACCAGGAGTTGGGAGGGGACACAGCGGGACAGCTGACCCCGACTGACCCCAGGGGTATCCCAGACCGTGTGGTGTCATGCTTGGCATGGGAAACTGGGGGAGAAGGAGGAAGGGGGGACATTGGGAGTGATGGTGTTTGTCTTCCCAAGTCACTGTTATGTGCGAGAGCCCTGCTGTCCTGGGGATGGCTGAACACCTGGGAAGTGCTGAATGAATTCCTTGTCTGGCTTTGCCTGTGTGTGTGGCTTTTGCTTTGCCTATTAAACTGTCTTCATCTCAACCCAGCAGTTTTCTTACTTTTGCCCTTTCAATTCTCTCCCCTATTCCACCAGAATGAGAGAGCAGCTGCGTGGGGCTCAGTTGCCAGCTGGGATTAAACCACAACAGAATGCCAGAAGCAGAGGCTGTCCTCCCAAATGCTCTTTTCTGGCCTCCAAAGGATCTCTGGGTCTGCCAGTTGAGTGCCTTGCACTCTGTCCTGCCTCAGTCAAGTAAGATAGCTTTGTTTCGACTTGAAACAGCAGAAATTGTAGAGCTCCCATCTAAGCAGCTTGCTTGGCAGAGCTGGGGTACAAAGCGAGAAGCCTCCAGCATAATTTGGGAGACATAAATTGCCCTAATAAACTCTGCCAGTAAATACAACTAGTTCCAGAAGGGACCATCATCCATGGCTATGATCAGGAGATCCTCAGTCTTGCCACAGACCTCTGCTGCTCAATCTCCATGATTCTCATATATTTCTTGCCTGAATGGGAAGACACCAGGATGAGAGCTTTTACAGCTATGTGAAGTCCCATTTATTGACTTTATGTATAGTATTTTGCATATAGCAGCACAGAGTTCGGTCTGATCTTTAAGAAGAATGGCCACACATGAAAATGACATGTGTGTATATATATGTTTCTTCTCAGAGGACATCCTACAATGATCATCATAAGCAAGAGGAAATAAGGCTGAAAGCTAGGTCCATCTCTCTGAAAACACCATCAACCCTTCCTAGCAATTAATTTCAGCAGACAGTGATGCAGCACTGATAGATAACCTCCTTGCAGCCAGGCACATGCATCCAGCCTCCCGAAGACCAGGTGACAATGACAGACCTGCAGGGCTGCAAACCTGTAGGTGCTGCAGAACATCACCCACTTCCATGCTGCATCCACCATCCTCAGCCACACTGCGACCTGCTGCCCAGGGCCCCGTGCTCTCCGCATGCTGCTCTGCCAGCAGCACCCACATTGCTGGAGCAGAGAGAGGCAGAAGCACTGATCCACAAGGATGTGAGATGCTGATGCTGCAACAGCAGAGCACGGAAGGGAGCTCATCCCAGAGAAACTTGGCAGGGCTGCATTTACACAGGACAAAAGCCAAAGCAAAAAGAGCCTGTTGTGAAAGGAATGAGGAGGACATAGGCAGCCAGGTAAGACCGGATAAAGGATTAGCTACAGGAAGGAATAAACTGACAAGGTGAAAATCCTGCCTGGCTGGTAGCAGCCATGATTCTGATCACCGCTTTTCAGGAGACAAACACAGAGCTGCATAGTAACATATTTCCAGTTCAGCTTTGCAAAAAGAGAGTTTTAATAGGGTGCCAATTCCCTTCAGTTGGAGGGACTTGCACAGTAATGTCACCGCTGTTGACTGAAGTTGCACACAGACAGTATAAAGTAGCAGTAAATGCCAAGATTCCAAAAATCATTTTACATCTGACATTCTCCTGGGTTATTTCATGTGAAAGATAAATGCACTATCTTTCAAGCAGTAATCTTATTTGGTACCAAAAGCATACACAAGCAGTTAAGTTTGGAATAGGGTAACTTTCTCACTTTTATGCTTGAAAGCTGAAGATAAAATTATTAAGCATTTTGCATGTACACAGTGTAAGAGGAGTGACTGCTCTGCATAAGTATATGGATTGGAAAATAAGAATTCTCTTCCCCAAAGAATAACATGACAGGCTGACAACAGAGGTAACATGTTCATGCAGTAGGCATTATATTTTTGTAAAAGAGTAAAAAGCTACAGCATATTGTCTATTTATCTGTCTCTCTTGACTGGACAACAGCAGAAGTGGAAGCATTGTTTGGGATTAATTAAAATCAGACACAAATCCTAACTTTGCCTTAATCCAGCAAACAGCTAAGAAGCTTGTTAGGAAACCTGCTCAAATGGAGAGCTGTCTTTCATGTGCAGAACAGTCTGTGGAGCAGGACTAACAGATAGTAGAAATACGCTGCCATTTCCCTTTGGGAATTTCTCAGACGAGACTAAGATAAATGCTGCCTTTGACTGTTTAATTCACTTTTTGATGGGAGAACCACCTCTGGCGAGCACCAACAACATCTTAAAGAATCCCATCAGTCCCAGTAATAGATAAGTCCTTCATCAGCTCCTCATTTCTCTTCTCTTCACCTCCTTTCATTTGCTGTATCTACTAGCAAAACTGTGGTTGGCAGAGACACAGAGACAAAAGATTAAATGCAAGTTGTGCTTGTTCTAACCTCTTGTGGGATTTAGAGAAGCTAATCAACGTTAGATTCACATGTATTCCACAGATCATTTTTGTTTGGCAGTATCTAATCATAATTGCAAGAAATCCCACTGGAATGTAGCATTTGGCAAACTCATCTTGGAACAACTCATTTGGTGCAAACTCAGATTATATTTTAACTTCAATGATAAGAAATTACTGAGAAGATGACAAGCACTGTTAGTTTTAGATGCCATGAGCTGAGGAAAAAGAGGTAAGTTACCTAAAATGATCCTATCATATTTTGCAACTTTGTCCTCATAAAATACAAATTTCTGCAAGTGGATGGTTTGAAAAACCTAGTTTAAAAAGTAAAAGGAAATAAAACACAGGAATCAACAAATACTGATGTTGATCTTCTATGTTTTCTATTACCACTTTCCTTTCCCTTCTCCATTCTTTACTGGCGCTTCTAGAAAAGAAGAAATTAATACAGCACTTTCTTTACTTTCTTTGTGTTTGTAGCAAACAATAGAACTTTTAAATCTGGTTGTAAAAATCATCCTGGTTTGCATTTCTGCTCTACTCAAATTATCATATTTCAGGCCACAGAACAGAGCAAATCATAACAATGAAGGGAAGGGTACAACAAATGCTCTGAAACTCTGGACTTAAAAAACCTTAAATTACTTTTCTGGACAGAAGCTACACATATTTGTGGTAGCTTATGTTTAGTTGAAGAATGGATTTTCCAGGTCAGCTGGCAAAAGGAAAAAATAATGTTGTTTCAGATGAAAAGGAAACAAACTTTCAGAACAGGGGAGAAATGTGGTAAAAAATAATAATAATCAACTTTAAGTGTTGTTTCATATCCTTGTTCACACATAGACAAATGGTATATTAAACCTACATACCTGCATCACACCGTAAACAAGTGTCTCTTTCAAGCTGACCAGCACCATTACCAGAATGTAAAGTTCAAGGTCAAATTCTAGGGTCTGATTCTTTTGCTTCCCAAAAATATAACTGGGCTTCAACTCAAGCACAAGCTCCAGGCTAGACTAACACAGAGAAAAAGGAGAACTTTGCTGTTCTCACTTATGTCTGCACAAGGCTCCTCCCTGGCTCCGCACACTACATGCTGCAGTCACTGATGGGCCTGCCAGGGAGTGTAGAGAGAGCCAACTGTGTTCAATGAGCTGCACTGTGTAGCTGCAGCAGCACAGCTACCAGCTAGGGTAGCTCACACCAAGCTCCAGGTGGGGAGGGTTGGAGAGGGGAGCTGCAGGAGTCTGGCTTGGTTCGCCTGGGCACAGCCCACAGGGCCAGAGGCATGGCAAAGCAGCTCACATGCTAACACCCCTTCTCAAGCCCTTTCTTCATCTCAAGGGCAAATATAGGCGTAAAGATCCTCTAGCATTTATGCAACATAGTATTTGGCAGAAAAGAGGTTTCTTTGTTTTCTGAGGCGCACATACATGAAATACATTTGGCAAGAAAAAGGTACTGCACACTTACACACCTGCACACCCACCCATTGCCCTGGCAGGCTGCTCCAGGCTACTCGAACAGTGTGACCTGTTTGAGTAGTCCTCCAATTCATCACCTCAGTAAGTCGATTCTGATGTCAGTATTTCAAGGTCTCTTTAAGCATCAGTGATCATACCCTACGCATGAGATGAGGAAAAAAAAAAGGTCAAACACAGCAGCAGTCAACAAAGCAAAGATACGCTAAAACACTTTTTCCAGTCTTACCCGATTTACTGTCTGGTAATAAACACCCTTCAGGACAATTGTTTTCAGGGTTTGTCACCCTCTGTTGTCCATGCATTCTAAGGCACTGAATTCCCCTCTCCCAGTACATCTGCAAAGAGAAATATTTATGGAAATAAAGGGGTATGATTTAATCTCACATTCAGTGACTAAACGTTGGGTTTTGATACAGCATTTTGGGGTTTTTTCACTATGCCTAAGCCACTCCTGCCATCCAAGCTGTCAGTTCATTTCCTCAAAAGCAGTGAGTGTTATCAAAGACAAAAAAACAAAACAAGTCAGTAGAACTGGAGCTAACGGCTTCAAAAACACCTTGGATTGCCAATGCTTTTGGATTGTGATAACACAGTAATATTCTAAAATTGGCCTGAATTTCTGTAAGAAGCTGTTTATCATATTTCAGACTTGAAGATTTCTTACCTAGGTAAAAATGCTGGTATTTGGAAATTTCAAGCACATTAAGTGATGCCCTGTCTTGCAGGAAAAGCAACATGCATGCTGAAACCACTTGCTTAATTTCTATCTTCAGTAGTAATACTCCCTAGCAGAAAGCAGGTGGAAGACAAGTGCAACAAACCCAACAACACTTCTCTGGAAGGGTGAAGACAGACTCGGTCAAACACTAAACTCGGCAAACACCAAGGGAAATACAGAGAGTGCGGCAAGGGGAAGATGGGAACAGGGGCAGGTAAAGGGCTACAGGAAGCACCATAATTTCACTTAGAGATGCTGTGAGGAAGACTCAGTTTAAATGTGCTGCAATGGTACATTCAAGAGCAACAGTCTCACTTGAAAGCTACAGACCACTGATTGACAGCTCTCTGAAGCACATTTCAAGTCCAGTTCCCTTCCTAAATCCTTTTGTTAAATCCCTGGACTTGGTGCTTCAGAATGGCAATGCTTTGCCTACTGAGGTACCCTGGAGGTCACTGTCATTTCCCGATTCCTGAGAGAGGGAGTAAGACAATGTCATGGTCTCTGCAGGGATTTGAAATCACTGAATCATGTGCTCTCTGAAGTAATAAGAACCATAATATCAGAAATAGCATTTTCTACAGTGAAAAGGGAATACAACTCTTAAGCGGTCCTCGAATTTACAGAAGTGACTTTTCCACTGCTCCTCTGATAAAGCTTGCCATTTCTTCCTCTGCCTTATTGTCACCACAAATCTGGCACAACTCAGACAGCAGAAGTAATCCACTAAGGGTAGTGAATGCAATATAAAATGTTCTCTAAAGTTCACAGATCAAGGTTTCTTAAAAATACAACTGTAGAGCAAGAATCAGCGTTCAAGGGTAGTCAATCAGATGTCTGAATTATGTCCTGCCTTTAAAATAAACAGTGGATAAGAGTTTTTAAATGGTCTCTGTAAAAGCTACTATGTGTACTGTACCTTGACATTAAGCCCACAGCAAAGTACTTACCTTCAGGATTCTCCCCATTTATAGGTCTTTTGTTCTGCTTCAAACTAATCAGAGCAGCTGCTCCAGCATGTAAAAGGGAAGGGGAAAAAAAAAAGCAAACTTATGATTTACTGCCAGACTCCCAGTGAGCAAAAGGGCACACACCCATCACTGCAGGCAAGCACCACGCCAGCAAGAGAAAAATGAATCCGCACAACAGAGGGAAGGCGAGAGGGAGTGGGCCAGGCAGGGAGCTCGTATGCAATAGCTCATTAATGCAAGTGTGTACAAGGCCTGTCTGACATCAGGGAGGTTGTTACAGGATTGCAATGGCATTATGGCATATATATACAGACAAAAGAAGCCATTAGCTTCAAAGAACCGCTTATTTACCCCTTTCAGTAAAAAGCAGTGGGCCCTGAGCTCACAAAGCTCATAGACACATGCTCAGCTTTGTTGGTGGATCCAGACCAAAGTGTTTGATCGTGACAGCTCTCCCTAAGGTGAGATCCCTAAGTCTCACCCGTGCAAGATCTCCTGCATGGGTGAGACTCCTACCTACAGCCTCTTCACCCAGATACCAGTGACCAAGAGCAGGCTACTCAGCGACAAGAGCCAGGGTACTTGAAACAGCACTTGATCCTGCACAAGCTGGGAAGGAGAGACTGAGTATCTTCTATCACTTCCACAGGCAGCAGAATATCTTGGGGTATTCTTTCAGACTGGTGTCCTTGCTGCAGCAAAAGAACCTCAAAACCCAGCACTAGTTTCTTCTAGTTCCAAAGATTTTCCTTATGATTGCCTCAGGACTTACATCAGAGCTCATTTTTCACTGACCCATTCCTTTATGATATTCTACACTTACCTGCCATTCTGCACACCCAGAGCTGGGGCTGTTCTCTCTCCTCTCGTCTCATTTGTGGGCAGGCTGAAAACAAATTGCCTTTGCCTGTTACATGAAGATCTCTTTGATAGAAATCAAAGTGATAGAAAATCAAAGTAGAGAGAAAGTGACAGAGAAAAGTGATAAAAAGTGATAGAAATCAAAATTATAGAAATCTTAGGAACTTCGCTCTTGGCAGATTCTTCAGTTCTTGGCTGGACCTGACAGCTGATCACTACCCTGGTTTGAATATGCGGCCACTGCAGAGCTGTGGCCTGCAGAGGGCCATTTCTGTATGAGATTGTCTTTGGGGACCACAGAGAGCCCTTAGCAAACAGCAGTACTTTTAGGCCTCACCTGTGCTGCTGTCAGTCAGAAGTAACTATTCACAGTAGGGGTTGCATCTTGGTTATTTATTAAAGTGAAGATTTGCACCACTTCAGCAGTAAACAAAGTAGGAAAAAAGTAACCTGACAACAGAAAAGCGTGGGAGAGCCACGTGAAGACAGCTGTGAGCCCAGCCAGGCAGGAGCACCATTTCACACTGCCCAGGGAAAAGGCTGCAGCTTCACGGTGTCCTATGGACATGCATTCACCTTCCAGTACATCCAGCCTGTAGCAAACTCAAAGGACACGGATGCTCACCCAGGCGCTGCTGAGGGTAGGGCATTCTTGAGTTACTCCTCTAGCCTCTTCCAGTGTGACTTCTTCACCCTCTGCTCACTGTCCAGCCCAAGCTGGAGATGGTGACAAACACCACTGTGTCCCTGCTTGGAGATGTCTCCTCCAGCACTGGCAATTCAGGCTTGTGTGGGAATGCAGATCTGGCCCCTTAGCATGTCATCTCATGTTTTTCAGTAGGAAATTTATATCGCACATATCTAATTAATAGAAAACAGGGATAAACAAGCAGATTGCTTACTTCAATTATGTGCACAGTGCCTGCAGGGTTACCATTTAAAAATCACAGAGAAATAATACAGTCAAAATGGGTAGAAGGATGCAGACAGGAGTACACAATCTGCAGCTTACCTTGGTGACAACTAAGAACACCTCTTCACCAAGGGTGAAAACAAGGAGATTATTCTTGGCAAATTAGTATAATCAAAAATTTTTCAGTCATCTGTAAATAACATCTACCTGGAGCAGCTTTACATAATTAAATGACTTCCTTATGCGTTCCACAGACCCTTCTGCATAGAGCGGGAATAAGTTGCTCAAAATAAAGACAGAGAACGAAAAAAAGCAGAAGGTCTCCGTTAATTTATTTAAATTTCTCCCAAAGGCAATTTCTCCAGAATCCCCCAAATTCCATGAAGTCAAGCATCTGCTTTCCTTGCAGCTTAACTTACTGAAAGAAGCATTACCTGGACAAACAATCCTCTCTCTAATCAGCTTAACAAGTTTGTGTAAATGTTTGAGCTGCTGTAAAGAGGCAAGAAAGTCATTCCATATCCTATTTAGAAATTTTCTTGTTATTTTGAGTCCCTCAACTGTTTGCACAACCAGATGGATTAGATGAACATTCTCTGGGGTGGCTATTTTCAGTGACATGACTCATGTCTAGCAAAAGGTTAAAAACTGGGAGTGTAAAGTATTTTCAGTAGTTTTAATAATTAGAGACAAACCCAAGTCATTTGAATGACTCAATTTGTATTTGGGAAGAACATTACAGAACTGATGGACAGGGGCAGAGCAGGTGACATCATCTACCTGGACTTGTGCAAAGCGTTCGACACTGTCCCACGCAACATCCTTGTCTCTAAATTAGAGAGACATCAATTTGATGGATGGACCACTCAGTGGATAAAGAACTGGCTGGATGGCCACAAAGAGTTGTGGTCAACGGTTTAATGTCCA
>NW_009918540.1:11954-19240 GCF_000696875.1 Nestor notabilis
AGAAAGTTGGGGCTGTTTAGCCTGGAGAAGAGAAGACTGCGTGGAGACCTCACAGCAGCCTTCCAGTATCTGAAGGGGGCCTATAAAGATGTTGGGGAGGGACTCTTCATCAGGGACTGTAGTGGTAGGGCAAGGAGTAATGCGTTCAAACTTAAACAAGGGAAGTTTAGGTTAGATCTAAGGAAGAAGTTCTTCACAGTGAGGGTGGTGAGGCACTGGAATGGGTTGCCTAAGGAAGTCGTGAATGCTCCATCCCTGGAGGTATTCAAGGCCAGGCTGGACAGACCCTTGGGTGACATGGTTTAGTGCGAGGTGTCCCTGCTCATGGCCGGGGGGTTGGAACTAGATGATCTTAAGGTCCTTTCCAACCCTAAATATTCTATGATTCTATGATTAGTGACACTGATGATCAGAAATTATTGTTAAGGTGCATTTGAAAATTAAAATGGCCAACAATGCCAGCACTGAATTCCCCCGTCTGTCCTCCATGTAAACTAGCTGACTGTAAAACAATAGATGTCCATTTTCAGTACTAAGCAGAATTGGTTGAGACATTTGGCATTTCATCTTCCTCCTCTTCTTCATCTGGTTCTTGTTTTATTTTCGCAAGCACCTGTGGGAATATTTCTCCCTTAGAAAAGAAAAAAATGAAAGCTACAAAAAAATACAATAATTTCCCTTTCAGAAGTCTCTATGGGACTGAAGGAGACCATTGACCAAAATTTAGCTCTACAATAGCTTTAGAAGTAAGCACTCCACTAGTATTGCAGCTAGAGTTCCTCACTCAAAATAATCTGGAGGACTAGGTTCTTCATTGTTTTACACATGGATTTTAGTGATTGCTTCGAAATCTCCAGGGACAGACAGGAGCCAGTGTTATTGCATCTGTCTAAACCCCCTAAAAGAAAAATAAACAACTTTTTACCTTATCAAGTGCCCTGGCAAGCTGTGCAGTGATCAGTGATCATCACCTCAGATTTAACTGTATTAATGGGATGAAGCTAGCTTACAGTGGACATTTCCTGATGGTTATTTGGATCTTCTCGGCCACAACGGTGTTATGTGACTGAAAATAACTTTGAACCAAACACTCCAGGGAATAATCGTCCTGACTGCAGTGTAAGATGCACCCCAGAAAGAAGACTCAGTGCCATAATTAAATCATATGTGTGATTGAAATACTCCAGATAATTCAAAGCATGCAAAAGAGATCAGTTTTAGAACGAAGTAAATTTTGCAGTCATTTATCCTACTTCCACTAATATCTAAAGATAAATAATGTCATGCATTAAATATTTCCATCGCTTTTGTTCCAGTGGCAAGAATCTTCCAGCAAGTACTAGAAAGCAAAAATAAACATCGATGTGTGCAAAAGCAATCATAAAAGAAAACAAACAAACAAAACACACATAGTACAGTACGTTTGCGCTCAGCACAGATTTTCTAGTCTGATCCCTTTTCAACAGAGGAAAGGGTGAGTTTTGGCAACTCCTTCAAATGAACAGAACTAGAGATAAGGCAGGTTCTTTCTTGCCTCAGAAATCACAATTTCATCACCTGTATCCCAAATACAAATTTAAACACGCTCTCCATTAGATAGACCCAATCTCCTCCGATAGAAAGAGTGAAACACTTGCTAGATGAGAACAAAACAAGGAGATTGCTTTCTCAAGCTAGCTGATTCAAAGGAAAGTATAACAAACAATTGTGAATTCAGTATTTCTGAGCTCACACAGTCGTTTCAGAGCACATGGTTTAACAAGCCTCTTTACCCTGCTTAGCACCTCTTAGTAGGCATAAGGGAAAGGCATACAGTTCTGAAAGCTAAATGTTGTTCTTGTTATAGCCTTCACTTCTGAAATACAGCCTCCTCTGATTTCTAGCTAAAGCATGAAATTAAATTGCTTTTAAATGAACTGATCTAGTGTGGTGTGTAAAATCCTTAACAGTTTTGTATCTGTGTATATCTCAACACAGGATCCTGTGGAATTGAGATCTACAGGTTAAGATATCAATCTTGCACAGTATAAAAAGAATTCATTTATCTGTTTCAAGCTTGTCACCTTTGAGTTTCATTGACCATCCCTTTTTTTATACTGCAAACACACAGTAAGGAATAATCCCGCTCTGTGCCATTCATTATTATACATCCTTCTGTCACACCCTTGTGTATTAGTCTGCTCTTAGAATTAAGTGAGGTTTATCTTGTCTAATAATTGTTCAGATGAAAGCCCCTTTATGTCTGTAATTATTTCAGCTGCTTTTTCTGGTCCCCTTTCATTTTCAGCTCTAGCCTTATTTGAAAGGAGATGATGATTTTGCATCCATTTCTCCAGCTGCAAAGGAGCAGTAATAAGAAGGCCCAGGAACAGACCAGGAATACAGTAAGCAGAGAGGCTCCCATGTTATTACTATTTATTTCATGCTGGTATCTAGAGGTACCAGCCGAGCCTGAGTCCTATTGTAACAAACCACACAGCCATTAGTACATGACAGTCCTTGCTCAAAGGACTGCATCATGAGGGATACAGGGATCTCGGGAAGGGAGAATTCATATTGCAAATGTACTTGTCTAACACAAACTCATTGCCTTTCAACTTCCCAGTGGATGCAGCCTGTGCTCAGTGAGAGCATGGTGCATGTTTGATAATGAGAGCGCTTACATTTCGTCCCCCACAAAGGGAGCTGGTCCCTGCTGCCACAGATCCATGTGCAACCTTTACCACAAAGCTACAAACAAACCCTTCACAACATCTACATATACACATGGTCAAAAATGGCACTAAGACATCACATACTAAAGAACTACTGTGCTAGCAGTAGCAAGGAGCAGGAAAGCTTAGGACTCCAGGGAGGAACATGCCTGCTGAGCAGTCATGGAGAAGACAAGCACAGATCCCATACTCACGTGCAGTGGTCACTTTAAAGCATGAAGCATTTCAGTGACCAAAATCACTACAATCTAGGCCCTGAGGAGAATGTGCTAGGTATTAAACGGCCCATTTCCAGAAAACGCAAGTGCCCATATTGGTAATGTCATCAGAGAGAGAACATTTCAGAAGCATCAAGCAGATAAGTAAAAGTTTAAGTTTGACTTAGAAGGTGATAATCAAAGCACCTAAATGACTTGGACACAACAACCTGGACCTTAGAAGCTCTGCTGCTTTCTGCTCACACCAGCTGTGGGAGTGCCAGGACAAGCCATTGCAGTGCCTGAGCTCATCCTTCTCCTCCCACCTGGCAGATGGTTCCTGCTCTGCCACCTCCTCAACGAGCCACTTTGCCCTGTGCCACAGGGGCTGCCTCCTGCTCACTCACCTGCTCTAAGCTGGAGAGTCTGCAGGAGCCGCTGGCAGCAGACAGGCATATTTGTTTGCCTGCATTTCTCTGCTGGAAACAGTTTGCTCTGAAACAGCCCTGTTAGAACAGGAAGTCAGGATGTTTGCTATATGGGCATAAAGGCAGCTCTACAGCAACTCTGCTCACTATGCACATGATCTTTTTAGCAGGGGAAAGAGGGTAAGGTCAAAAGGAGCACTCAGAAGTAGGCAAAGAGCTCACCAGTGAAGGAGAACAAGGGCTCTCCCGCCCTTTGAGTACACTTATAGAACATTAAAGCAGTCAGAGTAAAATAGCAAAACCAGTGATGAAGGAGCTCCTTGAGGACAGTTTGATTATTTTTCTTTGATTAACGGCATAATATTAGAACTAGTCACTTATCAAAGATGCAGGCAAGAGTGTTTTTATGAGTTCCCACAATCTCAGATCGTACACCCAATTTCCTTTAATGACTAATGAAAAGGTTTTATCTCCCTTGCTAGATAGGTCAGCTGTCCGTAATGACTGCGATGGTGACCAATGCCCAGGTTATTAAGGATTCTTCTCTCCTCACTGCCCACCCCTTTCCAATTTCTGATTTTGGGCAGGTCGGTCCCCTTCACTTGCCTGTACTATACCACAGGCATATTTTTAAATGTGAAATAGCAGGTGGGTTCCTAATACACAACCAGAAATGGAACACATGTGACTGCAAAGCTGCAGGTCATAATTCCTGCAATGTTTCAGGGTGAAAAGAGCTTAATATGGTATTAATACAATTACCCAATTTTAAATTTGTCTGATTCTTGGCCTTGCACCTACATTTCACATGACACTGCCAAATCAACCAGACACATCATCAAAAGCAGTAACAGGGAGCGTATTTATCAGACATTCTGAAACGGATCATAAACCGTAGGCTTTGGGAGAGAGAAAGGATAGAGAAACTGCTGACTAGAAGCAGTGCTTGTGTCCTTAATAAGACATGGCACTGTAGTTAATTCTGTTTCAGAACAAATGCATTAAACATTTATTATACCAAGTGTTAGTTTAAAACAATCATTACAATCACTTTTCTCTCTGCCCACTGGAGATCAGTTATTCATTTAAAGTTGATGAAGCTTTCCTAATTTCAACATCATTATTTCTATGTGCACGTAACAGGAGCCATTATATTTTAGATTCACACAGTAACGTTGCTCAATTTATTTCTCACACTTTCTATATCCTGTTGCAAACCTTTATACTGATCATGAACATTTCATTTAAAAATGAGTCTCTTAATGACCATCTTATGGAAATAGACATACAGCATGAACAAGGGGAAAGCCAGTTTAGAGAGAGACACACAGATTGATTATTTCTGAGCCGGATCATTTCTGCTCTTTTCTTTTTCTTCAGACTTTGTTTAACTAGTCATTCATCCTAGGTCTTTTGGGCTTCATTATTTGCCAAGCTATTTATTTCCCATCCTAGCTGAAGGTGACGATGTGGGCCCACATTTTCCTCTTAACATCTATGTTATCCCAAAGTATAACCCTAAAGGACCTGGAGGCTGGTCTACCTCTAGCTGATACCTGGCGGGCAGAGTCCAGGGGCCAGCTCAGCTGGCTGTTGGTGCCACCCTGCCTCACCAGCACAGAGGCTGAGGCAGTGAGCAACCCTGGCACTGGCTGGGCTTTTCAGAAGACAAGCACAGGACAGGCAGGCTCAGGCACTGGTCTTTGCTGTTGCCCAGCACTGGACTAACTGGGGGAGAGGAGGGATGACATCTTAGTTAATAATGAACTGCCGAAAAGGGCAAATGAAGCCTTTGCCTCTTCAAATACATTAATTTACAGTAATTAACACACAGATTTTACCAGATTAGGACTAAGAAAATTGCTGCCATCTACTGCTGGAAAGCAACATGTGAATGCTGAAAGCCTCTTCAAAAAAAAACAAACCTACAATGACCTTGAGGAAGATTATTTCAAGTGCAAGCCTAGCCCTGAAAACTGGGGGAGAGGAAGGGGGTGTCACACACAGGCAAGAGGGATGTGACCCTGCAGTTAGGTGGTCTGGGTATCAGACTGGGCACAGTCAGAGTGCTCTTCTTCCTCTGTAAACCAACATTTCTCATTAATAGAGGAAGAGAAATAGTAAGGCTACCAGGGCTCTTTCATACTACACTGTGCAGAGCTGTATTTTAAAGACATCCCCCAGTGCCTGAACAACTCCTAGCTGTGACACACAGCCACTTCTCCTCAAAGGAACGATGGCTTAAACCTTGGAGAAATCTTTTACCTTGGATTCCTCGTTTGCTTAAATTTTAGGAGGTATTTTTCTCCCTCCTCCAAATTCAGCTTTATTCATTTATAACAACAGTTACAACATGTCACTGCTGGTTTGGGGAGGTTAATCTAGTGAAGATGTTACACTGTCAGGGATTCATAGATAAACCCTATACTGGTCTGCAGGCAGGTATTCTTCATGAGAGAGGGAAGACAGCTCTTACAAGGAATGGACATAAGAGTCCAGAATAAGTCCTACATTCATTCGAAGACTTCGGGGTGGGGCAAGAGTCCACAAACTGAAATTCCTATGTCCTGTTCTCAGTCCCTGTGCCTATCAGGTGTCCTTGTGCTTCCTCTTAGCCACAGTCACACTCAAACACATACTGATGTCCTGTACCATGTATTTTCCCTCCAAAGCACTTTCTTCAACAGCCTTTTAGTCCCTGCAGCACCAGGACCTCTGGGGATTTAATTTCCTTGTACTTATATGAAAGCAGTATGACTCCATCAACCTTCCTCACTCTCCCTAGCATGCTACTTCTTTAAAGGCTAATTTTTCCACTTCATTGTCATGCATATCAATGTCTTCTCCACAAGTACCCAGCAGCCTCAGGAATCCTCCCTCCTCTACCCAAATGCCCTCTATACACTTCACCCCTGCTTTGGTTTTGCTCAAAGGTCACCATTTCAGCACTGCCTCCCCCCCCGAACCAATTAATAAAAAATTCTATGAAAGGACAGAGAATTGTCTTTGTTACACAATGAAAACCATGCAGTGGGTCCAATTCCTTTAAACAGGCCATGGGTTTGTCCGCTTTGCAGGAAATTGCTCATTCAGCAGGTGTGCTACTTTTGCCTTAGGTGAGCTCCACTGGCTTTCACATTTGCCCGATTTCCTCACACTATTCTTTCTCCATGGTGAAGAGTGAGCAGCATGCTTTAACTTCCCTCTAGGGCAACCACTACCTCTGCTGAGCACCAAGACACATGGCTGTGGCACAGCACCTTTCACAAAGTCACACCCAAGTCTTTGTCCTACAAAGACCCAAAGACCCAAAAAACCCAATGTCAAATTTGCACAGTCCAGCTCAGCAGTGATCTCCCCAGAGCAGCTCCCTTGTGAGAGCAGAGATGCCACCACCCATCTGCCTGCATGACTCCGCCAGTAGTTCACAAAGAGACAGACTGACAGAAGGGAACAAGACCAAATTAGACGTGTCTGAACTACAAATAATTTTCCATTTCCTCTTAATTCTCAGAACCATCTTACTCTGTCTTGGACACAAAGCAGCTAAGAAGCAGCACTTAGACCTCAGCCTAGACCTCTAAGCAGCAGTAATTAAGAGGGTGAAAAGCAGTAATTTTCTTGATTAGCTCTCTCTTTCTCCTGTACACACATCATGCGCAGCACATTGATTCATGTCAGCAATTAAGGCTTACTCTTTAATCTCAAACACTTTCATTAAATAGCTGATAGTCAAAAGTATCCGAAATGCCCAAAACACTCTCTCCATTCCCCACCACCAGTGGCAAAGTGTCGTGGTTTAAGCCCAGCCGGCAACTTGGAACCCCGCAGCCGCTCGCTCACTCCCCCTCCTCTTCCTTCCTCCCCCCGCTCCCGGAGGGATGGGGAGGAGAATCGAAGGAATGTAACTCCCACGGGTTGAGATAACAGCTCTCCAGTACATCAGG
>NW_009918540.1:19385-24948 GCF_000696875.1 Nestor notabilis
ATGATGTGCTGTGGTATGGAATAGCCCTTTGGCCAGTTTGGGTCAGGTGTCCTGTCTCTGCTTCCTCCCGGCTTCCCCTCCTCCCTGGCAGAGCATGAGACTGAGAAAGTCCTTGGTCAGAGTAAACATTACTGAGCAACAACTAAAACCATCGGTGTTATCAGCGTTGTTCCCAGACAGAAAGTCAAAACCAGAGCCCCGCACCAGCTACTAAGAAGGAGAAAAAAAAAAAATGACTGCTGTAGCTGAACCCAGGACACAAAGAAGGTTGGAAGAGAAGAATTTAAAATAAAAACAAAAAAACCCAACACTTTCTAAAATACATTTCTACAAGTTTAGATAAAACCAGGCTCAGAAACAAGCCTCAGAGACAGCAGCCACTACACACAGGCACACTGCCCTGGACCAATGTGCTCTTCTAGGCCCCCTCTCCTCTTGGCTTCTGTGATGCCTGACACAAAGCAACTAAGTCAGCTTCAGTCCATGTTTATATAGAGACAGGTAATTGCCCCCTACCCAAAAATACAGTGTCTACCCAGGGGCACCACAGAATAAAGACACCTGCCATCTGCAATTTCACACACTCCTAAGCATGGGGGCTCAGGGCTGGGTATTGCAGCACCATCCAGCTGCAGCTAGGGACAGAAAATATGAAGGTTTATGACATGGCAAGGTTTGGCTGTCTGTCTTCCCCCACCACAGACAGTCAGAAGGTGACCTGGGGATGTTGGTCAACAACCAGCTGAATACGAGCCAGCTTGTGCCCAGGCAGCCAAGAAGGCCAGTGGCATCCTGGCCTGTATCAGCAATAGAGTGGCCAGTAGGGCCAGGGCAGTGATCATTCCCCTGTACTCAGCACTGGGGAGGCTACATCTCGAATCCTGTGTTCAGTTCTGGGCCCCTCACTACAAGAGAGACATTGAGGTGCTGGAGCGGGTCCAAATAAGGGCAATGGAGCTGGTGAAGAGACTGGAGCACAAGTCTGATGAGGAAAGGTTGAGGGACTGGGGTTGTTTAGTCTGGAGAAGAGAAGGCTCAGGGGGGACCTTACTGCTCTGTACCTGAAAGGAGGATGGAGCGAAGTTGCCGTTGGTCTCTTCTCCCTAGTAACAACTGACAGGACAAGAGGAAATGACCTCAAGCTGCACCAGAGAAGGTTTAGACTGGATATTAGGAAAAATTTCTTGACTGAAAGGGTTGTCAAGCACTGGAACAGGCTGCCCAGGGCAGTGATCCCTGGAGATACTTGAAAGCTGCATAGATGAGGCCCTTAGTAACATGATTTAGTGGTGGACTTGTCAGGCAGTGCTGGGTTAACGATTGGACTTGATCTTAAAGGTCTTTTCCAACCTTAATGATTCTATGATTCTATGTTTCCCTCAGGTAACTTGCCTGGGATGATGCAATGCAAGACAGCTGTTTCCAGGAAAAAGTCCATCCAGCCAAGCCACATGAAAGTGTCGCCAGTGTCAGCTGAACACATGGCTTTAGGAGCAAGTCGTTCCTCTCAGCTAGTAAATCTTCCACTTTGCTTGTGAACTTGTACTCACAGCACTGAAGAATCCAGTTAGCTCAGCAAGCCCTGGTGTGCAGCTAGTCAGCAGAGGAGCAGGTACGTATCTGTCCCTGTAAGTACAGACAGATTTAAGTATGTGTTTAACAGCTTTTCTGAACCAAGACTCTGATGCAGAACCAGGTGCCTGAATAATGTTTTCCCAGTAAGAGGAAACCATAAAAGTCTTTTTTTCCTCCTAGGAAAACCATCAACAGCCTTTCAGTGACACAGAAATCAGCCTAACAGAGGCATTTCTGTCAGGTTATCCTACAAGGAGCATTTCAGCTGTATTATCCAGAGAACATCTGCACAATATATGCCTGCCAGGAAAAAAGTCTGCATTTTCCCAAAATAAAAGTTTTTACGACCTTTTGGTGGCAGGGAAGTAATAATTACCTACATCGGAGCATATCACTAGAGTTCCCTTGACAAATGTTTATTTATTTATATATATTTGCCATGGAAGAAAAAAGAAATGTGACGCATGAAGTGCTGGTAGATTTCTTTTGCTAAAAGAGCTACAGGAAAAAAAACCCAAACCACAAGTCACAGGGCAAACAGAGCACCTGAAATCACAAATATCACAGCAAAGCAAACAGCCATAGGACAACAGAGATGCTGCCAGGGACTTAGCTGGCCCAAACAAGGATGTGTGCAACTGCAGCATGGAGGTGAGCACCTCACACCACAAAGTGTGATCTACTGATACAGCACTGGGCTGGCATTGCGTCGAGTTTAACTGTGCTGTGTCTCCTTTGCCAGCCAGGATTCTTGTGGGAACGTGTGAAGGCTGAAGGAGAGGAAAAACAACAGCAAGACTTGTGAAGCTATTTTCCAAGCTCTGCTGTGGCATTCTTCCCACTGATCTCCCTTTTAAGTGATATTAAGAATCTGATATGGTGCCAGAAATTATATGCAAAACACGGTTTAACATACTTATTAATCTGCAAGTAGAACGTCATAACAATCACAAGGCTAGTTCTGTGGTGAGATGAAAGCAAACACTGATCTTTAAATGATTTGTTTGGTTTGCTTTTATGTAGTCTAGTTATTGTCATATCAGTCTCATTACATGAATCACGACCTCTAGTCCCATACCTCTTTTACAAAACCAGAGTGTTACAGTGTTAGAGGTTCCTTTTGGATGAACATCATTTGTTCACCTTCCCCATGAATACCCATTTCTCTTGATATTCATCACCTCTGTTAGATGTGCTCATTGGTCAGGGGCTGGGTGGATAGGAGAATAATTTATATCACTCTGGTGTCTTTGTGGGCTTCACACGTAATTATTAAAACCTACTGCTTTTAAGAGAAGCCACCAGGGGAACTTCTCTCTGTGTACACAGAGATGCTAGACATTGTCTTCCTGCCTGTGCAATGTTCTGAGTTGTGTGTGCTTTTGTGTATGCCCAGAGAGATAATTCACCAACTTTGTAGGTGTGATGAACGTGATCAATACCCCTCTGGTTCTGGCACTGGGGAGTAGAGCATGACATGTGCAACTCCAGTGCCACTGTCCCAATAGCCAACCAAGCAAGCAAGGCCATGTCAGGGTCACAGCAAATGATTTATCCAAGACTATGGCTTACTTATAGGTGCTTTGTTGCTCTTGGCACCCAGCTCCTTTCAGAAGCTGAAAAAAAAGAGATTCCCAGAGTGCTGGATATCCTGGAGACACAGGTACATCTTCACCATGGTCAAGAAGTTTCAGCATCTTGGTAGTTTCCTTTGTTTTGGGGTCTCCTTCAGGTACTCAAGCTGGAAGAAGCAAGAGATGGTTCTCAGTCCCTGTTTCAAGAACCATTTAGATATTGGACACAAAATAGCTCATGATACACAAGCCCTGGGTCAGGAACATACCACAGCTCTGTCCTAGGAGTGCTCTGATTACCAGGATTTAGGAGCACAACATTTTTTTTTCTTGGGCCCAGTGATTCCTGAATTACTCTGCACAGCACCCCAGCTTGGGGCTGTGCCAGCTCCCTCCTGGAGGGCTGGAGACCACAGGGGATCCTTCTGATGAAACAGGAGGTATGGCTTTGTTGCCACAAATGAAGGAAGGGAGGTGAAAGATGGGTATCTTCTTACCACACCTCTGCCTCTAGGCTAGGCATAAGGTGACATTTCCCATCCCGTGAGGCACACGTTGGCAGCCAAGCACTACAAAGTACAAATACAGTGCCCACACACTACTACAGATAATTAATCCAGTGAAGCAAAACACAGGTGAAGAAAAGGATGAAAGAGGTCTGTGTCCAGTTCTCCTAGAAGATACAGCCAAGGACAGCCACGTGCTGGGACACTGGCTCTGTGGTGGAAGACCAGACTCTTGAGGTCCTTGCTGTTACACTCCTGAGCCCTGATCCTGGCATCTTTACTGAGCACTGCCTTATTCATGGCAACCACATCTGATGGGAGGATTGTCTAAATATGGACTGTAGTGTCAGGCTTGAAATTTCCATAAGAAATGATCATAAAGCTTGGCAGAACAACATCTCATGGCTCCACTAGATTATTTATATCTTTGATTCCTCCTAGCAGTCTTATCAAATGAGTATAGATTTATTATTTTAATTACCTCAAGCTTGTAGAGATTTAAACATCTGTTATAGGTGTTCAATAAGTATTAGAACAGCAATCAATTTTTTCTTAAACAGGGAAGTGATTCATGGTCCTCTGTGAATAGATAAACTCACTACAGCCAATACCAGAAAGACACTTTGAAAGAAAGCAGGAAGCTTTTTTAATTAGCTCCTAATTAATTCTCTTTAGGAAGTCTAGATGAAACATAACATTTAGGAACACTAAAAGTCACTTAATTACAGGATTTGGTGTGTTATCCTCAGATCTTTCATTGCCAAAGCAGCAGTGTTTTCTGATCTGTTTCCCAGCAGGGCAGTGTTTATAGATTATCTATACAACTCATGCTGAACATCCTTTACCCACATGGCTTTCCTGCATATGTAATAGATTTATCAGTTAGCAGTTGTGGACCATCGGAAGAATGGTCCACAGAGCTTTGCTTGATGTGATTTGAATCCTCCTTGGACATTACTTAACACTGGTAAAAATCAAAGAGGAGGAGACTTCCAGGTTTGACTTGGCACAAAGGGCTCCATCAAAACAACGTGTCTTGTGGAGACCACAAAGAGATCTTGGAGTACCAGCCTTTATGTCTAGCATCTATCCTGAGGTAAATAAAAGCACAAATGTTCATCTCTAGTTGTCCCACATGTGGTATTCAACAAACCTTTAAGAGGATACAGCACAGATACAGTTAAACAGAAAAATACCGCTTTTGAAATATTATGAGCCACTGCCCTGGAAAAGAAAGGGAATAGGTCTTTGAAGGTAGCAAGGCTTCATTTCATGCAGAACAATAAAGTACCACAACAATAACAGATGCTTATCCATTCTTCCATAGTCTGTCCTTGGAGACTTATCAAGGATTAGAGAAGTGGAAGTTGAGCCAACTAAGAAAGTGCAGAATGCATTGAAGACTGCAAGGATTAGAATGGTCCTTTTTTATCAAATTTTATAAGGGAAAGTGACCTGCCTCAATATGTGTGTGTGAGAGAGAGAGATTCTTGCAATCCTCACAGTAAAATCTCGCCCTTAAGGAATGGTACATGGGAAAATTCAGCTTTAATTTTGAGAAATAAAGGAATTTATTCTAATTGCCGTGGATTTCAAATCCATCAGACCAAAGACACAAGTGATCTAAAATCCCTAGGAAATAAACAGTTCTTTTATGCCAGCCCTTGATGTTGCTTACCTGTAAAAGAGCATTTCAGCCCAGCAGTCTCACCCTTTCCAGAGTCAAGCCTGACTCAAGATTCCAGAAATTGAAGCCCATAATTAAATCTGCCAGCTGAGGGGCTAACACAAAGATTGTTATTACTTACTTATTGTGGACAGTCTGATATGAATTTTCATGTGAGATTTAAGCCAGAAAGGAGTAGAAACTTGTAGATAAGCATGCATCCTATGAAAAGGATGCAGCAG
>NW_009918540.1:24979-58848 GCF_000696875.1 Nestor notabilis
AGACACAGACGTGTTTATGGGAGAGAGAGATGAAAGGAGCATTGATGTTCATCAAGTTAATGACACAAAGCCAGATGTCTAAATAGAGAAGGGGTTTAATAGGACATCTGAAAGATGCAGTGAGCAAAAATAAATACTATAGATAAGATTGCTGCCCTCCAACAGAAACCAGGCAGCTTTTAGCTCAAATTATCCCCAAAGGCAGTGATAGGTATATCATCCTCTTCTGTACAACAGATTTTATCAGTTCCCAAATCTCAAGGTCAACCCTTCCTGCAATCAACAGATAAAGCCGACAATTTTAGGAATGAGAATGCAGATGGAAAAACAAAGGCCAGCTACCAGTCTTAATAAATTCACCATCAGTTCCAAGAAAGCCTTTGGCTATGTACTAAACAGATGAAAATTAATACATTGGATTTGTCAATTGGTAGAAATTTAATACTGGATATAATCCCCAAATCTGTTCCTTATACAGAGTTACTGATACAACATAAGTGCTGGTTGCACACCTTACTACAACAGTGACATTCCCATGGGCTTCAGAGACTTTGGATGAAACCAGATATGCTATAGTACTCTGGGAAAAAAGAGTGAGGAGAAAGCTGGATTCCTGTCATTCTTGAGATTCATTCCACAGCTGTAGCCAGGACTCAGTGTGTTTCTAGCACCAAACCTTGGTCATATTTTCCCAATAAACAAATTGCTAGAATTAGGTCCAGAAGAGAATGTATGTCTCTGATGGAAAACTATAAAACTAAAGACATGTTTTCAGTGCTAGAAGCATGAGATAAGAGCAAAAATGCCACTTCTTTCCACTTCCACTGTTTTTTCCTGATTACGTATGATGCTCTGGGCGCAGGAGCACAGAACCTTCTTTTTCTGAAAGTCAGGCTCAGCCTGCAGGACCAGCAGTTTGAAAAATATTACACGAGTGAGCAAATGTAACAGGAGTTTATTGAGGAAAGAAAAGGTGGAACACTGCAGGGTCGTTTTTCTCTTGCCTCTTTTTTTTTTTAAGAACTGCACACAGTTACTTTCTTTTTTGATGTTTTTCTTTGCCACTGAATCTAATTCTTCTGATTCAGGAGAATAAAATCTAGTGACAAAAAGAATCCTAAATTACCAAAGGCAAGAAACAAACTCTATACTTAGCTGTACTGGTTATAGCAATTTCCATAGTAATTATGTTATGCACATCATCTAATATCTTGTCTAGTGAGAATTCTCTACTTCATTTTAGCACCATCCTAGGATCATATATTTAAGAAGTTATAAGAAGTTATACTCCCCAATTGCTCTGGGGAGTCATACTTGCAATCGTGTTCTAAATTCTAAAACAATACTTCTAAGAAAGCAGATTTGCTTTTATGAGCAACATTATTAATTGAGATCAGGAAACAAAATAGGAAATTTCTTATTAGTCTCACCTCCTAAGCAGGGGCACCACTGTCTGTGCCCTCTGTCCACCCACACCCAGGAATTCCTGAACTTGCTGAGCAGTTTAATTTAATTTCAGCAAAAAGTGAGACATTCCAAAAGATGTTAAGCACCTCTAAGTTTGACAAGAGTAAACGTATATAGGAGTCAGAGTCATACTAAAGCACACAAAGAAAAAAGGAAAGCACCACCAACTTTACTTAATAAGAGAAGATAATACATTTGAGGGGCAAAGCCCTCCTATTCCTATTCCTATTCCTGACCTACGCAGATCTCCATTGCCTAATGTAATTCAGATAAGAAGTCATTCAACCCAGCATAAAAATTTGGTCACTGTAGTCATCATGGCAGCTCGTAAATACAGAAAATGCAGGTTAAAAACGATTCATGCTCTCTAGCTTGTAATCTAGGTCAATGATTTACTTAAGACAGTGTCTTTATCTGTCTCTAGCAATGCATGGGCCGAATGTGCATGGCTTTTGCCTTGCTTTTGTGATGCTGTGTTCTTGAATAAGCCATCACTGCTTTCAGTCAGTAATTCCAAATATCAATAGCCATGTGGGATATAAAGTATCTTGGTGATTTCCATAGGAGCTGAGTTTACTTAGTGCCTCCCAAGGGCTTGTCTGCAGTGCCTGCAGTGGGGTCTTCAGTGGAGAAACCTGTTACTGTTCTGTCTAATGAATGAAGTATTGAATTAATTAAGTAGTACTGAAATGCAAGCTAATTAGTAATGAATTAAGTTTGTGATCTCTGACTGTTAAGTAACAGCTCTTAATTTCAGTGCACTTTCACAGATTTGCCAACACTTCCTCCATTTCTGGGGAAAAAAGAATCCTCAAATGAAGTAAAAAATGTGCAGCCTCATGAGGAAAACAGAAAAAAGATCAGCATCCGAGATGCTCGTTCAAAGTGTAGAACACCCAGCCTGAAGTCCATCATGTCAGGAACTCAGACCTGAACCAGTCACCTTCCAGCCAAGCACCACAAGTTCACTGGCTGCTCAGAGGTGGACTTAGCTCTCTTCCAGAATCATGCTGTGGTCCTGAACAATCTTCCCCACCAAGTGCCTGTATGAACTCTTAAGACCCATGCATCTGTCCAAAGAAGGCTATCAGACGCAGAACATAGTGCCTGACTACATCCCATATTCATATACTCCTTCCAGTGGAAGCAGGGATGACACCCACCTCTTTTCTGTGACCTTTTGGAATATTACAAAGCTTCACTCATCCCCAAATCAAAATGACTCAAAGGAGGCATCTCTTCAGCATCAGATGTCACTAGTGAACATAAGAAACATTTCAATAAGAAGCAAAGCCCCACTGTTTCAGGTGATGTTCAAAACCAGGGGACAGCATCTGCAGAGGAAAGTCAACAATCTCAGCAGGTGAAGCAGACAAGAGCCATGAGGCAAAATAACAGTATAAGGGTGAGAACATCCTTAGGGCTGCAGTAGATACAGAGCACAGGTGTCCTGGATCCCAGCCCTTTGCTTAGAGCACCACTTCACTATGTCAGGCACACAGATGCTGCAGTTTTAAGCCTATCAGTCTTCATGTCAGGTGTTACCTCAACTAACGTGAAGTGAAGCTGCTATGGTAAGTTTTCCCAAATTTCTCTACTTTTTCTTTGCCTTGCCAGTCTCATTAGGAAGCAGTCCACAAACACTGGTGCATTGGGGTCTGTTTGCTCCTCTTCTCACAGCTTTTGCCTCATCTTGTTTTACTGCATACAAACAAACCTCATCAATTACAGGTGAATATAAAAACACACACGTAGCAGTTTTGGAGAGTGTTACACCTCCTCCATCACTCCCAGCCGTGGGCTATCCATCAAGGATCATGCTAGATTGTTTCGCACTCAAATAATTTAATTTGGTTTAAAACAGTCCTCACAGAAAAAATATGACTTTGAAAAACCAGTCAGCACATTGTTGTCAGGAAGCTTACCCTAAGTAACTTCTGCTTCCAGGCTGCTTCCAAAAGTCTCTCTTGACTCTGACAGCCAGCTGTGCAGAAGAGGAAACCAGAGAACATGGCTAAAATCAGAAAGGAAGGTTAAGAGGAAAAACAGCAGGAAAAAAAGATCACAGTTTACCATCCTAGTCTTCAAAGGTACTGAAGTTACAGGAGGTCTATAAATGCTCTTAGATGGCCTCTGAAAGAATAGGTCACTGGGAGGTTAGGGAGAGGAAGAAAACCTGATGAAAGATCAGCAGAATAAAGGAGAGCTGTAATTTCACCTACAAGAGGAGCTCTGAATTGGATGCAACTGCCAGGGCAGACACTACCACCCATCAGAACTTTTCTTCTTCCCTGTGGAGAACAAGCAGATCTGTAAAAGCTCCACAATCTTCAAAAATTGTCTCATAATAAGACACAACAGTATCTGTTGCACAGCAAGAAAGCAAGAGTTAAGGTTGCCACAGTAACCTCCTTCCATGATATTATGGCAGGGATTTTTCACAGGAGCTTGAAAGAGGAAGGGGCCCGAATCACACAGATAAGAAGCAACAGGAACTGAGTGCCTCACACCTCCCAACTTTCCTTGAGGGAGGAATACATCAGCCACCCATAACAGGTTCATCTGGCCTTAGTCTATGAAGAGCCCCAGCCAACTGTGTCTTGGACTAAATCCTGCAAGGACTCTTGTGGAAGCAGCAGCTGAGGGTGCTCTGAAACCTGCATGCATTTGTCTTCTGCTCCAGACTATCCAAGCTGGGACTGTGAAATTATATTCCTTCAAAAAATGGACACAGCCCAAATTCTCAAGTGGGGGTATGGTACAGGGCCACCACTGAAAGAGGCCTGTAATTGTCCAATACTTTCAGGTCTTTAGAAAGACCAGGTTTATCTCATGACCAGACACAAGACTCACCCAAAGGCTTGGATTCTTCTTCTCTTCACCGGCTACTACATGGCTGACCGTTTAAGCAGGATCTTAATGAACTACAGAAACTCATTCCATCCCTCTTTCTCTAGAAATTCACTACACAATAAGTAGAAATCAAATTTAATTAACTCTTCTTCCACCCTACTATTGCTTCTTTATCGCTCTTTTCTCAACCCTTTTGATTTTAATTCATCATTTCTGATGTAGAAAATAAAGATGAGGTTGGCAGAGAGGGATTGTGATGGAAACACATTCAGGTGACAGGGAAGCTCTCTGAAACACTTCTGCACTCCATCAGAAATCAAAAATGCAATGCAGACACATACATGCTCCATATAAGCCCAGGCTGAGACCTACAGAGTACAAACTCCCTTCCCACTGGTCTTACGGAGAGGAGATGCCACAGGGACTACTTACACTGACTTGGCCCCACTGGAATTCTCCTTACCAGAGACCTCTAACTAGCCAAGCTAAGCCCTAATGCATGAGTTCTACAGAAGAACAAACAGCTGAGGACTTAACCTGGCACATAATATTCCGTAACATTCATTTATTCACTCTGGGTGTCAATTTGCGTGCAGCAACTCAGGCAAGAAGTAAAGGGTTTATTTCAGGTGTATTCAGTGGTCTGTGAAGACCTTGTTTCTTACTGTCTCATGGGCCCCAGGGACCTCCCACCATCACATTACACTTTATACATGGGCAAGAAGGAGGTAAGACTCCAGAAAGAGAGGGAACATGCAAGATTAGGACTTTAGCAGTGACAATAAAAGCTAAGTAAGGTGAATGCCAGGGCACAGAACATTTGCTGTACTTCAAGGCTGCAGTTCAGTACCTTCACAACAGCACTGTATTAAGTTATTGTAGTCAACATTAAAGCAAATTCAAATACAATTTTTTTCTGACAAAATACCATTACCACACTTCACTACATAAAGGCCACACTGTACACCCCCTAGACCTCTCCATACTCAAGAGGTCTGGATACAAATGAGGGCTTGTGGTAAAGTCCTACACATCTACACAGGCACCATCATTTGAAGAAGTGAGTCACTGTTTTGATATACTAACAAATGTTCTTCCCCATAAGTGCTGGAAAGACACTTGGTGAGACTTATATAGAGCATATGGTGCTGAAATAGCAAGCTGATAAGTCTTTAACAGCTTTTGACAGTGGTAAAAGATCAATTATTGCACCATAAATATTAAAAAGTTCCCCCAGCCTTTCGCTGGAATGAATGTATATTTAAACATCAGTGTTTCTCTTTAACAGCAGCCAATTTGCCTCACAATCTGAAAGTTATGCAGCCCCACAAAGTTAAATTAAATGCTTGATTGTTGTCTGTTTACATCTACAGCTGCTGAAGAACAGGCCTAGCATTTGCAGCACAAACTCCTGAAGCCACTGAAGCTGCAGGCAACCTGAGAATGGCCCTTGATCCTCTGTTAAAACTAAAGGGTAAAATGCAGTTGCCATTGGTTTCTTTTCCCTTGTCTATGTTTACAAGGGTAATAACCAAAGACGCCCCTGGAAAGTATTGAGTAAGAGGGGCTGATGTCCCAGACTGACCACGGTGCCAGCTGAGATGCCTAAGTGCAATGGCTTTTGTTCTCTGAATTTCTTGACCCATGAGATTTCTGCCTTGGATTAATACACGCATGTGTACATACATACATGTGTGTTCCTATACAGACTCACACTCTTATTAGCCTGAATTTTAATCATGAAGCAAATTAGCAACCCCCTTTCAACAGTCCTCTGCGGAAAGTCACTGAAGTTTAACAATGATTATATATGTCTGCTACTAAAATTAATACTATAGATGGCATCTTTATAGAGATTTGATGATAGAACCATGTATAGTGACCCTGGTGCCCAGTTCAAAGTAGCACTGAATGCAAATTGACACTGAACTGTATCCAGAGCTAAACTGTCCTATTAATGGTTCTGAAATTATTCACATGGATCCACTGTGATTCCGTAAGAGGATCAACGGCTATAAACTAAAACACAAGAAGTTTCACCTCAACATGAGGAAGAACTTTACGTTGAAGGTGGCAGACTGCTGCAACAGGCTGCCCAGTGAGGTTGTGGAGTCTCCCACTGGAAACATTCAAAACCCACCTGGATATGTCTGCTCTAGCTGGCCCTGCCTTGGCAGGGAGGTTTCCAGAGGTCCCTTCCAACCCTAACGATTCTGTGATCCACTATTATTAAAGGGCAACATACTCTGGGCACATCAGTTCTTGCTCTGGAGACCTTCTCATCTAAAGGAAGGTATCTTAGCATACTTTAGGCTTTAAAAAAGTGCCTGTCTGCTGACTGCTGTAAGTAGGGCTGTTAAAAACTGTATAAATTATTTATACCTGTGGGACCATACAGTGATAGCAGAGAAGGTCAAGGCTTTTTTGTGCACCAATGGACAGACAGTCAGTTGCTGTGTGAAAAGACAAAACCAACAAAGAGAGGGAAAATGATAGAACGGGCATGAATTCCTAAGTCCCAGCTCAGCAGTGCTGAAAAGCAGAGTGGAGTTTCCTTGTTCTAATGTCAGTGCATCACCTGCCACGCCAAATTGCTGCTCTGCTTCTCACTCACTTCCACACCTACCCATATTAGACTATATGATCTGGATTCTCAATACGCCCTGAGGGCATAGCCAACACTAAACACAGCAAACCACCTTATGCACAGGTACTGTATTCAGTAGAACATTTCTATCCACGTTAGTGCTCTATATATGGCCATAAAAGTGCTATAGTTTAATTAAAGCCAAGTAGGCCAACTAAAAATATTGTATTAATAATAAAGAAAATTAGCTTAGGCCAAATCTAGCATGGAATGATGTGAAATCAAACCTCCATATATAAAATGCCACATGTGTCACTGACCCCATACCTCTCTCACATGGGAATCGCCTATTCTCCTCTCTTGACCGTTCTAGCTGGATAGACACACCTTGTCTACAGGTCTTGTGCCCTCTCTCCTCTTACACCCATACCTTCCCACTTTACACTAGCTGAAGTTCTTCAGCCTGCCTCATTTTCTACCACATCCAAGGTGGTGGTCACTGTCAATCAACTGATTGTCTTATCTTGGATTAATAAATACATTTAGCTTCCCATTTTCTCTGTGCCATTTTCAGTACAGCTCATTAGATAGCACAATATTTTCGTTGGAAAAGCCAATCTGAAGTTAGATACATCTGCTTCTAAGCATCCTTAGCTCTGCAGCCTTCTGTTCTCATCTTCAGGTCAGACCTGAGCAGAGGTTCAGGTATCGTTGTAGCAGACTGCGATGGTAGCAATTTGTACTAATTTTTAACATCTTCAGCCAAACCTGCTGAGGAAATTAACCTGCAATGCAAAGTCAGAGAGCACAGCAATCATTAGCAGGTGGGGCAAGCTATACAAAAAAGGGATATACGAAGAAAAGTTAAAAATCATAGTGGTGCCCTTGGGAATACAGTGGCATGAAAAAGCAGAGCTTACATCCTCCTTCCACATCCGACACATGTTGTCTATACCATGTGCATTAAACGACCCCTCACTGCACAATGGGCAGTGCATGCCAGACTGATCAGCATCTGACTGATGGGGAGGTCAGCAGACAAGAACGGAACCAAGCCACTGATTGTCAACCTGCTCCAAGCTGGGATGACCTTCTCCATGAAGGAACTACTCACAGCTGGTTAGGGATTAGCCAGCCCAAAAGCAAGAAGGGTGTTCATAGCCAGTCTTCAGCAAATGACTGCTGGCAGAAGCTGTGGTGAGCTATAAAATAAGCCCTCTCCTAGTTAACAATCCAAGCAAGAAACTGAGTATTACAGGGGAGGAAGAAGAGAGGAGAAGTCCCCAGCCACATTCAGAACAGCAAGAAAGGCAGCCTGGAGTCAGGGAGTCAATCTGTGAAGCTGCCTGGCTGAGCCAAAGTCTATTCAGAAACCCTTCAGACAAATTCTCATTTCTTCAAAGCAAGGCACTTTTTCCCTTTCTCTAATGTTTGTGTCATTTTAAAAAACATTTATGCTTCTCTAACCCTGGGTAATTTATTTCTCCAATTTGGTTCTGCCTCAGTCCTAAGGGTATTTTTTTGATTGTTTGGGATTTTTAAAGAGGATTTTGTGCTCACAAAGTATTCCACATTTAACAACTCCAGGAAATAATAGCTCCAATCAAGCAGAGTGCCTGTGTCAGCCATGACACAGCAAGTACCCTGCACTCTCTTCCCTCTGCCACAGCAGAACAGCAGGACATGCTGTTTTCTGGTGTAGCAACTACTGCTTCACTAGCGTGAGCCAGGTCTACAAAGCACACAGCAGTCCCAAGGAAACCACATGGAGACCAGTCACTGTTAACTGGCACCCCACCAGCAGACATGCTAACTGGCAACTGTGATCCCCAAAGCCCAGAGGTGGAAAACATTTCACAAGTTTTGATGTAAATCAGGCAGGTCCTGTGTCGATTAATTAATCACTTCATATAATCTATTAGCAACATTGATTAAACCTCGATGTAGTTCAGCTTCTTTCATCACAATGCAGTGGGAAGGGAAGGGAAGAGCTCACAGAGAGGAACAGATTCAGGGCTTACAAAACATCAGAGTCACAGTTTTTATGGATTACAGGAATTTATCAAACATCAAACTTGACAGGCAAAACAGACCACAGACTTATTAATTATGAATACGCTTAAGTCGGTGTTAGCCAACAGCTTTGGTAAGATTAGCCAAGAAGGAAACAGAAAGACTACGTCAGTGCAGGAACAGTATTTCTTCTTCCCTCAAACATTAACCTCCACTGAGTTTTATATCCAGATACTCTCATTCTATTTCACATCACTTGACACTGCTGTAATTTTCTTTTACGTTCATGTTCTTTACCTTTTGAATACCTTCATTACAATGTCCTCTACGTGTTGTTCCATAGAAGCACATCAGTCCTTATAAAAACATAGCTCAGAGTCCCTCTGATTCCAAAGTATTATCTCATACACAAGTGTCTGCTTTAAAAGATGCACCATTCATGCTTTAATTTCAACAATAAAAAACAAACCCATGCATGCACTTTCTTTGTGGTTTATTAATCATAGACTAGTGCTTCCAATACAAATAATGTGATACCTGCACACTGGTGTATAAAATAATGGAACAAGTTCATCTGTGATTATATCTATTGCTAAACTTGATTACTGTTTGGACTCAGTATTTAACACTTCTGTCTGCACTGTATGTGTTTCTATTGCTAAAGCTGAGGAAATAGCAGTTGCAGATATCCGTGCAGAATGCAAAGCATCCCTTACGTGGTGTTCCTGTTGGGACTAGGGCCCATGTCTGGGAAGCTGATAGAAAGAGCCAAGGAAATTCTTCCAGAAAGTAGGCAGACATAAGGGAAGAATTTTTCTTCAGGACATTCCCACTGTACCTAAAGTAACTCCAAGACCTGATGGAAAACATGTGCTTTGAAACTTAGTTTAGAGCTAGAGCCATTTTCAATTCAATTTAAGAGTGAAGAACTAGTGTTCATCAGAAAAAAAACCAAACCAAAACCAGACCCTACTAGTGGGCCATTCTCTTTTAAAACAGCACAGCACAGGAAGCAGAGCAGCTTCAGATGGATGAGCCACAAGAACGTTCCACCCAGAGACCTCCCGACAAGTAACACAGCTCATAGGCTATTAGTGTTGCATCAAGCCAGCAGCACCACTGCCTGTTCAGGTACTAACACAGGTTAGATACTTGTGTTAACTCTGGACCTGGATGTAAAGTGGCAGTGCCCTGGTCAGCGCAAGCCCAGAAACACTGTCTCAAGAGCCCCCACTCACAAGAGAAATAAAGCACATACATCCTCAAGTGAAAACGAGACTGGGGGAGAGGGGCTTTTGGTTTTCTTGGTCATTTGGAGGTTGGTTTTTTTAAACAAAAGCATGCCCACTCTAGTGTTCAGAAGAGTAAGCAGAGAGCTTCAGTTTCTGGACTAACTTAGGCTGCAGACCGAAAAGTGAATGCAGCAGCAACATCTCCAATGAATGAAAATACAACTGACAGCAAGGAGCACATCCAAGGACATGGCTGCAAAACTCCTGCACAGATCGAGCACCACCTGCTCTGCAAGAGCTACAACAACTTCACACAGCAAATTGTTGCGACCTATGGCAAGTGTCCATCTTTCATGGCAGGGCAGAGAGAAATCCTGCCATTTCTAGTCTTTTCCCAGCCTCCCAACCACATTGCAGGATTATCTACATGAATCTCCAGCCAACCAGTTCTTACACCTTGCACACTGCCAACCTCTGGCATTGGTTCAAACAAAGAGGAAACAGAGGTGAAATAATCAGTCTTCTAGGGACTCAAACTGTTTGTGCAGCTATGTAATTTCCTAGAAATACTCAGTGCTGAAACTACTGGAAGGGGTTTTTGTTGAAAAAAAATTACTACGATCAAGATCATTTATTTCATTTCAGTTGTGGCAAAGCTACCATCTCTAGCAAATTGGAAAAATGGACAAATCTCCCTTTTTATTTGGAAACATTAATTCCCCATTTCATATCATTTACAGTACTCACAAAGTCATCCCTGCCAGAAAATGAAGTGTCGTATTATAGTAAACGCGATACTTTGATTTCATGCCTTAAATCATGATCAGCAATTCTGAAACATCTTATCAAGATTACAGAGCCTCCTCCTGGGAAGAGACTGACACAAGTAGTGACGCATCAACAGTGACTATTACTAATGTGTCAGGCAACATTGTCTAACAAATAACAAAATGAAGAAGGAAAATAGAATAGGCAAAATAATATATTACAGCTCCCTTTCAATTATTTTTTTTTAATTATTTTTTTTATGTGACGAGTTAGTGCCTTTGGCATACACTGCAGGCCAGGCAATTGATGGTGTATGGTGGCAGCTGGGGCTGGGGAGTGTGACTGGATGTTGGCATTGGAATCCTTTGGTAACTAATAATAATTTAAGTCAACCTGCCATTATCTGCCAACCTATGAACAGTTTCCCTACTTTTTGTCATTGGCACGACATCTCTCATTAAAGATTGAAGATCATAATTTTTAGATTCCAAACCACCCAGCCAATGTAATCAACATTGCATGAGCCAAAAGTAATCAAGCATCCCTTTAGGATGTTTTTTGGGTGGTTTTGTTGTGTTGGGTTTGCAGGTTTTGGTTTTGTGATTTTGGTGGGGGTTTTTGGTTGGTTGGTTGGGGTTTTTTAATAAGTTGTGCAAGCATGTCCAGGAAAGTGAGGAATTAGTACCTGTGCCTTGAACCACTGAGGTGAAGTGCAGCACCCGTTTGCTCAGACATGTCAGTCTCAATCGCAGTTCCTGACCTTCCCTTTAGCTCCAGCTGCAATATGTGCCAGACTGCACATTTCAAATGGGCACAAGCGGAGACGATAACGTCATGGAAATCAGACTTTGCAGGTCACCTTGCCAGGTCAAGACAACACCTACATTAATGAAAGCAGAAAAACCCTTAATTCTTAAAGGAGTCTAAAATGTCAGTGTAAACATCTGAGCGAATAACACAAAGCACAGAAGACGAACCAGAGGATGAGATGAGAAGGGATTTCAAGGAACAAGGTCCACAGGAAAGGAAGTTTCCCAAAAGGCTTGAAAAACAATACTTTCTGTGGGTAGGTAGGTAGGTCTGAAAGCAATACTAATACTAATCCTAGAAATGGCACACAATGAGGTAGACAGAAACTTCCCATAGAAATAAATTTCATCCAGAATACTTTCTGTCAATGAACTCAAAATACATTTTTCAAAACAAGTTTGACTGACTTGGACAACCCAAAGAGAAAATACAATGATTAAAGTGAGGCTGCAGTTAAGTGTAGAGGTACGAGCAACTTGCTCAATGCAGTCAGAGATGCAGAAAGGAAGGACCATGGCAAGCCAAGGCAACACTGGGTGTGTATGCAGAGGACGGGCCCATGCTCAGGAAACCAGGACTTTGTACTGCGAAAAGGGGTCCTGAATGATGAATAGGCAACACCAGAACCAGCGAGAGTAGCTACCTGGGTACACAAGGGGAGGAAGAAGACAGAACAGGGCAGCCTCAGCCACCAGTGCCACTGCTTTGACATGTGCCTGGCAGACACCTAGGAGCCTGCAGGACCCAGGGCTCAGAGCACATCGCACAGAGCAAGCCCCAGATCATCAGACTTGCAACTGCTCCTGCCTGTTCCATGGCTTCTGTCAGCAGTGGGGATGCTGAAAGAGAAAAATGCATTTTGCCCAAAAGCAGTGCGGACCAAGGGGAGTAAATTTGCAATTACATATTTCAGCATTTACAAAATGCTGTTTTGCCAGGATATCTGGTTCACAGGAAGTGTCAAAATATTTGGCAGCAGTCTGATTCAAACTGACACAAAATAGAATTAAAAAAGAAAAAAGAAGTTGCTTTACAACATGGAAAATCTGCCTTTTGGCCAGCTCTAGGTGATAGCCCAGTGTCAGCTCAAAAAACAAGGCATGTGTTACTTCCTTCTATTTTTCCCTTATTACATTGCACAACCGTAAGAACGAGAGAGTAGCTTGCCTGTTAGATTTCACCTGGCTAATCTGAATCTGTCCCCCATGTTCAATCAGCAGAATTAGCAGTCAATCAGTCAAGTTATTTTCTAACATCATTGCAGAAAATGCAAATGTTTCACATTTATTTTATAGTCTTACAGCAGCTAGGCTACCTTTAGAGATTTATGTCTTGCTTTCATGCTTTACAGCACTCCTTGAAACATTAGTAATATCATCTAGGCAGGAGCAATAAAACGCCAGGATCCTTTACCACATACAACGCTGTCTGACACCAAATCAAGTTTCTCATGTGAAATATAGATTGAAGAAAGAAGTGGCGTGAGGAGCGGAATCACATTCATCTCAGTTATACTCATGCCAATACATTACATCCCTACCAGGCTAAATCAAGCGTTTTTTCTGAAAGATGCAAAAGCAGAAGTACAGCTTTGGATCTGAAACTAAACCGACACAGGGGTCTGTGTCTATTTTTGACATTACATAGGCTCGTACTTTCTAACTCTGAATTGGCCTTTTTTAAAAAATAATAATTTCTATCCTTTCTGTTCAAAGCCATCTAAAAGAAGATTTAATAATGCTGTCGGAAATGTGTATAGAGGAGGAGTAACAGACTGATCTTAATCCTACCATTAGTCAATGAAAAGAGTCTAGATGAAAGACTGTAGATAACCTAACAGTCTTTTTAGTCTCTGTCTCCGATTCTCCGGATCTTGTGGGAGAATTAAATATGAATTACAGCCACAGTCTGGTGATATTTATTTTTCAGACACTGTTAAAAAGAAACATCTACTTCAGCAGACTTTACTTCCATGGACTTCCGAGCACCAAGTTGCTCCAAGACCTTCTCCTCACTCAACCTAAGACACTTCATGCATTTCTGACAACAGTAAGAACACTTAATATGAACATAGCCTCTGACATGCTGTCGAAGAAGGAGAAAATACTTCAGTGCAATTGAGAATTGAATTCACTGTGTACAATTAAATCAAACTGCCATCGAAGAATGACTTACATGGGATCCATCCAAGGGGACAGAGGGAGCTGTCAGAAGTGCTCATGGAGACACTTTCCATCATTTATCAGCAGTCCTGGCTCACCAGGGAGGTCCCAGTTGACTGGAGGGTGACGAATGTGACGCCCATCTACAAGGGCTGGAAAGAGGATCAGGGAACTATAAGCCTGTCAGTCTGACCTCAGTGCCAGGGAAGGTCATGGAGCAGATCATCTTGAGTGCCATGAGGCAGCATGTACAGGACAAACAGGTGATCAGGCCCAGCCAAGCATGGGTTTCTGAAAGGCAGGTCCTGCTTGCCTAATCTGATCTCCTTCCATGACAAGATGCCTTAGTGGATGAGGGAAAGGCTGTGCATGCTGTCTACCTAGACACCGTTTCCCACAGCATTCTCCTGGAGCAACTGGTGGCTTATGGCTTAAATGTGTGTACTGTTCACTGGGTGAAAAACTGGCTGGATGGCTGAGTCCACAGAATAGTGGTGAATGGAGTTAAATCCAGCTGTCAGCCAGTCACAAGTGGTGTTCCCCAGGGCTCAGTACAGGGACCAGTTCTGTTTAATGTCTTTATGAACAATCTGGACAAGTGTACCCTCAGTAAGTTTGCAGACAACACCAAGTTGTCAGGGTGCTGTTTGAATGCCATGACATACATGCTAATCTCCATCTTTCAGGATAGACCAGCAGCAAAACATTTACCATGTTGCCCCTCTTGAAGATTTCTGCTTGCTGCCAAGCAGAATTGTAAGGCTTTTCCCTCTTAGGCTGTCCTTGACAGCTGTCAAATAGGAACCATCCCCTGCCAGTAAGGCTGTCCAAAAGGATACACTGGTCAAAGCATCTTGGCCTTAGCTCACACTGCTACTTACTGCCTAGTGCTGTCCAGTTACTTGCTCTTGTAAACCTTTCTTCACATACAAAAGTTATATCACTTTTTCTTTAACACACAGAAGTCCAGGGGGACCAGAGCTCAGCATGCCTCCAAACAAATACATTTATGAGGACATACATTACTTCATTAACATCTAGGTTAAAACTTCCTTGTAATCCATAGCCAAAAATCTCATCAAAATGGGACTCCAGCCTTCCAGGAATGTGCCTTCCAAATACTGAAATGGTGACTTTATAATGCAGAAGAAGGCCTGAAACACAAAAACTCCTGTCCAGAAGAGGTTCTGCTGTTCCCTAGCTGTAGGGCTGATGAACACATACATATTGTATGCGTTGTGAGGCCAACAACGAGTCCCTGGCTCCAGGGAGCTGTGTTTCAGTTTTAGTAAGGTGCATGACTGCGTATTCTCCACCAATCCAGAATATCTGACCAAAAGCCTGCCTTTCACAAGTCCAACTGCCAACACCCCCTGTCACACTGATCAAGCGATAACGAACAACTGCACTTGGATTTTGATGGAGGCACACTCTAGGCAGGCTATGGTGTGCCTGTGGCTAGGCACATCTCTCACATGCAGCAGGTTGAGAATATTAGTGTTTAGGAAGAGATATATTGTCTGCCATGTAAGAGTAGCCCCTATGTGATTAACTGCAGCCACCAGGCAAGCTCCACAGCATGTTTTCCCCATGGAATAAACTGTGAGCCTGGCCCTACAAGCTGCCTTACAGCTGAGCCTTTCTGCACACAGAGAAACTCACCCACAAGTGGGAACTTCCAATGCTCAGGGTAAGGACTGACCATGCAGACTACTCCCATGACTATCTCGAAATTGTGTTTTGCCTCCTCTCTGTGCAGTGAAGGTTGAGATCACAGCCAGCATGCATTGCTTTTTAGAGATCACCAGTGACAGTGATAGATGCTTTAATAGCAAATTCCCCATGAGTGCTTAATAATACAGATTAAGCCCTAATAAATGTGTTTCCTGCAGGTTTAAATGAGTATATGATCTATTAGATTTGTCTCATAATATACACCATTCTTCTTGGTAACCGTGGAAATTTCTAAAGAATTGACAGCATCTGTGCCTGGAGTATTAAAGAAATCTATTTTTTTTACTGAAGGAGTTTTGTACAAATTAATTCCACCCTTGGATATAAAATGCTAAATCTCATATTCACTGTGAATATCTATCAGAAATACTCAGAACAAACACATACAATCATTAGGAAAATTAAGTTATTAAATACTCCTCAAACATGATAACAAATCATGTCAAGCTGCAGTTTTATATTTTATTTTCTAGATACTTTGTTTCAGTTATACATTCACAGCACATAATATATTCTGTGTTATTTCTCCCAGTTCCTAATACTTTTATGTGTTGATCACTTAAAGGAAATTTTTAACATACAGCTGCTTTTAGCCAGCATCTGTCAGAAAACCAAAAGATTAATGAATCTGGTGCTGAGTAGCAGGTCCCAACTTCACAAAGCTCTGCTAATGTTTTGATCAGTCTGGAGCAAAAGGGTATTTAAGAATGTCTCTGACAGCCAGAGGAAGGGAAATTATCACTTTGAATGAAAAATCCAGAATCACTCAACTGGTAATGAAATTGTGCTGAATATTGATTCAGGGCTCTAATAAGCTCAGAAGTTCAAAGCAAGCACTGGAAGGCAAATATTCCCTGCTCTTCCTTCAGACAAATCTGTAGTACTACCACCACAAGGTAGGATTTCACTTTGTTCTAAATATATAGGATTATAGAAGAGTTCTGAAAACAGTTCCTGCAATCTCTCTCCCACCTCCCCTTTACCACCCCTCCTCTCCCATTCTTAAGCTGACAAATTTAACATCAACTAAATTCCAACCCAGAGCAGCACTTTAAACTGATTTACATCTAAATTAATAAGTTTGTCTCCCTTTGCTTTTCAGAAATTATGCAATTGCCTTTTTTTCTTTTTTTTTTTACTAAATAGCACTAATCTGAGATTACTGTTCAGCTAAAGCTCATCCTTCATTCCTCCCAATCATGCCAGAGACATTAATGACAATGTCAGGAGTCAGCTTTGCAGAGAATTTCAGACACTACAGCACCAGAGGAGAGTTACTCATGAACAGTAGAAAGGGATTTCTTCTATTTTTTGTAAGTCACTCACCAAATTGTCTTTCCCCAGCAGATGGTGGGACAGGCTACACTAAGAAAGGGAAGGAAAAAAGTCTTTTGGTAGGAGTTTTACCTAATTAAGGAGTTGCACGTATGACCTAATGAGCAGAGGAGGGTTTCTAGTGGTTTGCTTTCCAGGCCGTAACTCACAAGAGATGAGAGTGCAATGCCTCTATCTGCATTAACACTGGAGACTTCCTGTTGGCAGCAAGGAGACTGCCCTGCCATCTGCTCAGACCACTGCAATTTTGATGTCTGCAGCCTCTCTCTGTGCGTGCAGGACAACATAAGAGGATCCCATGCACTCAAAATTAACTGACCGCTTATTAGCAGTGTTGCCAATGGGGAAGTGCATGGGGCTGTGGGTGGCGAGGTCAAGGCTGTCATCTTGGCCATGTTGGTGACCTGGCAAAGCACCTTCCTGTTCGATATTTTAATTATCTACCTGTAAAGCAGGCATGAAGTCCACTGCAATGCAGTGATGAAAACACTAGTCACCACCTTGGAGTCTTCATTTCCAGCTACGTGCCACACTGACAGCTCACAGACTGATTTCAGGCTTCCTCTGCCTTACGCAGCCCTTGCTCCTCTCCCCCACACACTGCCCATCACACACGGGGGACTTCACACTGCTTTAGATCTCCTGCTTTTTCAATAAAGTGTGCATTTTGGAGCATCACTGCTTGAAGTCCAATCATTCTCATCTTTTACCAACACCCACTCCCATCCCTCCTGTCATTTGTGACAGATACCAGCCTCAACCTTCCCATCCTCCCCAGAAGATGCACACATCTCTCTTCACACCACTCAGAAGCTGCCACTCTCCCTGAAGAGCAGGACACTTGCTCTCTCCTCTTCAAGACCCCATCTCCACAGAGAAGTCCCTCATCCTGCCCTGCCTGTCAGGGTGATATCCTGCCACTATTCAGATCAGTTCCCCCAACTCTGAAGTTTAAAATACCACTCAGTGAGGAAAAGCCTAGAGGCAGGGTGTGAGGAGCACAGGTACTACTTTGTAAGCAAAGCATGATGGAGCTCTTTGCATCAGTCAAGTCACCAGCTACTTGGTGTCAAACAAGTAAGAGCAACAACGTGTGTCTCTAGCACCCTCTTTTCCTCCCACCCGCATGCTCCATGAGGCTGTCTGCATCTATTATCCAACCAGAAAGTCAGTGTCCTGGAAAAGACTAACTGATGATTGAAGTGCACACTGAGACCTTCCCTGACCACACTGAATATGTGTCTTAGAATGAAGCCGCAGAAATGACTTCTCAGAATATACCAGACAATTGACAGGCAATTTAAAGCTTTTGCCCCTATATCTTCCTTACTCTGGTGTAAAAGCTCCATGTGCTAACAACTGCCTCATTATTCTCTCTTACAAAGAAAAAAACCTCACAGTTTTCAAAGGGAAAACAAGCTCTGCCTAATCCAGCCAGGTGTGACAAGGCCAGTATTTCAGCAGATTATCTGAGCATTGCTGACTGTTGTCAGAATGCCTTTTTCTCCATTCTGCCTCCCTTTATCTGATGCAATAAAAAGTCTAATTGTTTACAACTGGCAAAATACTAAAACCTGCAGTTCAATCTCTATGGGAGACTTGTTATGGCTGCCATTAGATGGTTTTTGATCTCTAGAAAAGAGACAGGAGAGCAGAAAATAATCTGGATTTATGTGCTTGTCATTAGAGCATCATTGTTGCAAAAAGGAGGTCAGATTGCCTCTATTATACTCTTTGGTTGAAATTCAGAAAACAAAACCCCCACTATGGGTGAATAAATGCTCCTGCTCTTGTTATGTAAGGGATTGAACACATACACAAAAACACATGTTCTTAACAGATCTCTCTAACTATGTCCTTCATGCACCTCAAGGTAATCACCCTGACAGGTGACCACTTCCAATTTTCCTGTACCTGAACATCATATTGATCCCTTGCTAGAGTACAAGTGCAGATCTCTATCCCTATCTACACACACCTCAAAAAAGAAGGGAGAAGAGATCACACATGATAGAGCAGCATGAAGCTTTCATTGGTATGCACTTGAAGAGTCACATTATTAACAGGCAGTGGACATGAGTGGATTCTCAGGAAATCTTTGTAACTTGCAACACTCTCGTGTATTCTGCATTTGCATCAGTGTTAGAAAGAAGATGCACAAGTGATGCTGCACACCAGTGCAGACAATCATGACCCATGAACATTCTCTTGCAGGGTTAAATTTACTTATACAGATAGAGACTGCTGCGGAGGTGCTGCTGGCGCCAAGCAGCTGGAAGAAGGAAGCAGTAACTGGGTGAACTGCTGCACTAGCACAGCTGGGAAATCTCAGCAACTGTGTCCAGAATACAAGTTAGTAGAGGATCAGGGCTTGGGAGCAGGAAGTGCGCCTCAGAGTGCAGCTAACCTTTGTTCACATGGATAAAAAGGGCTGCCTCTTCCCCTCCACCAACTTTTTATATAACAACCAATTTGATTCCAAAATCACCCAAAACTCCATGAGTAGCATATAGACCAGACCCTCTTCAGGAAAGTTTTGTTATTTGCTGCTAAAAGCTGCCCTGAGGTTCTTTGCAAAACATCTATTTAAACTCTGTCTAGCTGTAGCAGGACTATTAGATTTCATAGTCACTAAGCTCACTCATGTGTGCCTGGTAGGCACATGGGCTACTTCGCTGGCTGTGTGCAGAGCTGGGTGCTTTAACAAAGCATTCAACTACGAAAAAAAAACCAACTATTCCTTACTAGATTACAATCAGCAGAAAAAACAGCAGTAGGTGGTTAAAGATCCTCTGTTCCCAAAGGATTTGGAACTGGGAATTTGGTTTGGCCAATGTTTGTGAATCTGGGCTGGAGAGGGGGAAGCACTTCCCCACTATAGCACCCTTAGTGTATGGGAAGTTCTAGAGCTGACATGCACGTCCCAGTCCTGCTACCTTCTGTCCCCTCTTGGTAGTCACCATGTTTCACACTGCAGACTTCTAAGAGGCTCTGGTGATGCAATGCAGCCATACCTTTAAACCCAGGAAGTGTCAGGTGTGACGCTGGCTGCCAGCATCTCCCTGTCTGCACAGCACGACATAGCTCACATGGTTCCCAGTATGTCTGTTGTCATAAGTCACTGCCCTTTGTGCATCAAGGATGTCACAGGATAGGGCAAATGAGGAGAATAGACTGTTGAATTATGCCTTATGTCATGCACTGAAACAAGATAGTAATTACTGCAGAAGACACAGCAAAGAATGGGATACAGAACTAAAAGAGATAGTTGGGTTACTGTGACTCATTCCCTGCTGCTACCAGTACCTTGTCGCATCTCTTCATCTGAACAATCTCTATCTTAAGAGTAATCAGACTCTGTGAGGGCTGAGGCATTTTGGGGGTGTAGTGGCCCAAATACACCAATACTGCATAGCACTGCCATGGCAAATTAACATCTATGGATGTGCCTTGTAGCTGGTAAACAGCAAGGCACACAACATGCTGCCAACTACATATACTCTCTCCATATAAATCAATATAGTCATTGGAAGAATATACTTGCCAAATCCCTGGATACAGTGTGAATATCAGGGTGGAAATGAGAGGGAAGCACTACATAAACCAGGCAGAAAGCATCCCCCTACATATCCGTTAATACAGGAAAAAAATACCTTACTGCAAGGACTATTACAGGTTAAACCCTACTGCACCTCTGACTATGACTGCATCTTCAAGAGTCAGATGTTGTCTGGACCAACACAGACCTCACTTTGTAATGTCTGCTTTACTCTTCCTCGCAGCCTAATTAGCTTCAGGATCCAGCCTCCGGCTTGTACTTCACAATCAGCAATTTCCAGTCTAAGTATCTCAGTAAACATCATGGTGCATGGAGCTTAGAGGAGGAAAAGGCACATATGGACAGAGCCCAGGAACTAAACAATCCTCAAAGAGTTTCAGCTCAGATTCATTTTCAGATTTTCCTTTACAATGTCTCATCTGCTATACATTAATAAGGAGTGGAGGAATCAGTTTGTACAAGGTTCAGGATATGGATTAACTGCTCTTGATGACAGGCAGCATGTGGCACTTAAAGAACAGTAGCCCTACCTACCCATTTGTAAAGCCCTGATTGAAAGGATACTACCTGAAACAAAAACTTAGCCATGGTTTAACAGTTGGGCAGAGGAGGCAGAGTTGTATGTCTTTGCCATAGTAGGGGTTTTAATTTTATCTTCTTGAACACTTCATTCTTTGTTACAGCCTTGCTTGAGCCAACCACTTTCCTCTCTGTTTGTCCATCTGCAATTTTGCAGAGAAAGAAAAACGATCAGCAGCTTTTCTTTCATCACATACTTCGCATGAAACTAACTTCTCTGAATCCTCCTAGCACATACAATGTCCCTGCTGCTGCAAGATAAAATGTGTCACTGCTCCATCTGCTACTCATTTGCTGATGAGTCTGTACGGCAACATGCTGCTGAGCAGAATATTCCAAAAAAGAAGGAACTCTGCAGCCCAACAGATCTGGCTTTGGCAGAGCTACGGCCAGGTCTCATTAATCATTTTGCTGTGCTTCCTACAGTATCTGGTGGAACACTAGGACTGCCTCCCCAATTCAGTGTTTCGTGGTACCATTACACACTGGTTAGACAACTCTTCATTTGGTGCAGAGTGGAGAACCAGAGGCAGCAATGCTAAATGATTCCTTGTTTCAGTACTGCTCTGGTATTCATAGGCAACAGTCCTTAGTTTTGAGGCAAGGAATGATGACAATCCAGGTGCAGAATGTACCCAGTTTTCACCCTCCTCCGTACCATGTCAAAGCTATATCAGAAGATGCTGAAATCGTAAGACACATGGTACTGAGGCACTGCCAGCTCCTTTGGATTCCTGCCCAAGCCTGCTTACCAAGGGAGAGTCTGACTCCACGTTTTGGAGAAACAAACTGCCCCTCAACATCAGCCATGGGACAAAATTCAGAGGAGCTTGGCAAGAGATGTACAACCTCTGGCCACTTCAGTGGAGGCTTCGCACCGTGCAGATCATGAAAGAGACTGGATGGATCTACCACTGTTCTAGCAACAGCCAGGGGAACCTCCTGGGGACCAGCTCTGCCCCTGCTTTCCTCTGGGCTCACCCTGCTGGGACTGATTCACTAAAGGAGGTAGGTAAACCCAGAGAAGCTGGGGTGTCCCGTCATCTCACAGTCAGATACACAGGCCTCATTGACATCACCAGGAACATGAAACACCCCACATCACCATAAGTGTCCCCACTGAAATCAGCCCCATCAATGTCCCATTGGCTTGTATTAAATAAAAAATAGCATGACACCTGCATTTCCCCCAGATCCCCCCTGCTCAGCACCAGGGAGATGAGGAGTCCTGCTCTCCTCCAGCAGCCCAGCTCACCACCCAGCAGTCCTCTGACTCCATCCTCCTTGTTCTCACCACAGAGCCCCTCATCCTCCCAGCCCCACCACCCCTGGGTGTCCTGAGATCTCTGAACCTCCAGAGCCCTTACTCAGACCCAAGAGTGTCAGAAAATCTCCTGCTCCTCAGAAGGCAGATTGGAAAAGCAAAATAGTTTTTCCATTCAGATCATTCAAGTCTGACCAACTCCCCAGCCAGCAGCATCTGAGTAAAGACTGCTCCATTACTTAGGGCCTGGGGCAGCCTCCGGTATCCCAAAAGCTCTTAACCTAGTTTTCCCCACAGAGGTAGCAATGCACCCAGAACTGTGTCTGCTTCATAGCAAATTAAGTGGAAGCCACACAAAGTTTCCTAATAGCCATGTCTGTTTAAGCATAATTTTTGATGTAAAAACAAAAAAGTCAGTCTCTGAAACATAAATGTTATTCTATTTTTCAAAATAATTGAGGGGAGGAAATAATGATTATTTGCATTTCATTTTCATTTTTCAAACCAGCTGCAACCAAAGAAACGCCTGATCTCCACTGAATTACAATCTGCCTTTGAACTCTTAATGCACAGGTCTTTCCTGTACTTTACATAATGTTGTTATAGTACATGCCCAGTCACAAAGGATACACAGACAGACAAGATACAAGAAAAGCAAAGAATATGAAAGTGAGGTGATAAGATTTTCAAGGCAGAAACACGTTTTTCTACTTATCATTGCCTAAGGATAACACTATCTGAAGCACAAAGACATGCAGCTCCTCATGTTTGATTAAAAGGTTACTAAAAAAGAAGACAAGAAGAAATTATGACATTTCCCCCCACTCTTTCTCATTTAAGTCAGAGAAGAAACCAAACACGCCTAAAGGGGAAGCAAGGCAGCTGCCATAAGATACTTTCTGAAATTCAGGTTTTTGCTGAACAGCTATGGGGTGAAGTTATAGTCAGGTTGAAGTTGATAATACAGGATCCTTACATTTAAAAAGTCAGGTTTCTAAGACACTTGGTAAAGAAGAGCTCTACAGGGGAATTGTTAAAGAGAAGCTATTACAGTATGCTACAGTTTCATTACAAACGTGACAATCTGACAAAGGTAAACATCCCTCACCAATAGAGAGGTGTGAATAACTGATCTTTTGAGATCTGTGGTTCAGCTGGGGAGAGAAAAAATACTTGAGGCAGACATAAAGCAATTTATTAAATATATATATTTACCTTTATAAAAACGTGCATGTATATATATATTCAATAATCGGGAACAATTTGTTTTGGCTTGAACTACTCATTTCAACCCTAAATGACTTTATTTCACTTTGCAGTATTTCAAATAACATCAAAAGTAGAAGTTGCCAGCTGCACACTATCACAAAACCAGCAAGACATCACATCTGCTAATGCAGAAAAAAAAAAATCTAGAAAGAAAAGAAAAATCTTGAGACATGTCCTTTTTCTACCCAGCTGAGAACAGGGTTTCAAATCTGTTTATCAGGATAGTTTTTTAAGCACCAGGACCTCTCCGGACCAACTCAGTTCTCTTGAAATTGGTCCACTTTTTATTCAACACTGGAAATTATTTCTCCTCAAGTCTGCAACATTATTTTTAAACAAAAACCAGGCATTACATGCCTGATTATATGCAATCTCCCGTTGTAGTTGTTGTTCTCTTTATGAAATATTTATGTACCTCTTAGAAGTTTTTTAAGCACCAGGACCTCTCCGGACCAACTCAGTTCTCTTGAAATTGGTCCACTTTTTATTCAACACTGGAAATTATTTCTCCTCAAGTCTGCAACATTATTTTTAAACAAAAACCAGGCATTACATGCCTGATTATATGCAATCTCCCGTTGTAGTTGTTGTTCTCTTTATGAAATATTTATGTACCTCTTAGAGGTAGGGTGCATGGTGACTTTATAGCTCAGAGGTTCAAGCATTCACATGGCACGCAAGAACCATCCAAGGTATTTTACCATAGCTATAGTAAACACCAGACTCAGAAAACTGGGCCTAATTCTAATCAGAATTTCCTAGCTTGAAAATTCCTTTTAGTTAAATTTAACTTGATTCAAAGCAAAATATCTATCTATAAATCCTAACCTTTTTAAAGGGCCCCACTGCTGTCACTGTACATGGAGTTGCTGCAAGACAAACAAAGGAATCTCCGTCTTGATCCAGATCAGGACCACAGACCTGTTTTGCTGGGCCTTGCCATCCCAAAAGCAACCTTGGCCACAGGTGGAAGTTTAGCTGTACCCTCCAGTGAGGACTGATACCACCAAGTTAGTCTCCTTGTCCTAGATCTCATGACCACCTCAATACACTGTTTCCAGCTCTTCTGCAGTCATACTGTGATTTAACTGGCTCCTCCAAATGCTTCAAGGCATCAAAAAATCTAGCAGTAACTACCTGAAAACTTCGAGGCCCCATAACAAGCAGGAGATAAGGCTAAGCCTGTACATTGAACGAACCAGGGCAAACAAATAAAGCTGCTCTGCAAGTCCTAATTGCTCATTACCAAGATACAGAGGAGAGCAAATTTGGATGGCTGTAAGCAGCAATCTCTTTTATTATTCCTCCAAGCAACCACCCTTAGTCTTACCCATGGTCAGAAATTACCACTCCAGCCTCAGCCCCTGTGACACTCTCCTGGGATCTCATGTGCTAACCACACTTTCAGCTACTTCTTACAAACTGCAGACAGCAGCGAATGTTGTTGGCTGGCCACCGAGTGGGTTTGTACAGAGAAAGGGTATTTTGTAAAAGGAAGTCTTTCAGAAGTAGGAGAAATGAAGGGTATTTATAAAAATAACCAGAATCCTTCCCCAAGGTGTTCTGAATAAGACATTCCCAACAGCCTCAAGGTTAAACATCAGCAATGCCAGGGTCAGTGAGGCATCGAAAAGGGACACCCCACTCCATAATTAAAGGGTAACTTCATTTCTGATGACTCCACTGGAGTGACAGTGAGTACGTGACTAACTCAATATCCAGAGAACTTCCCACACCCCCACCACCCCAGAAGAATCAAGCACTGACTTGGAATGAAGGTGAAGGAATTTCAACCAAGTGTTGAAAGGATGGAAAAGTTACTGACAATTGGAAGCAGATTTAATACAGTGAGAAAAATTGGGCAACAGCAACAACCAGGGATAATACTAACTTCCCAGTAGATCTAAAAGCATTTTATGTTGGGTGTGTGCTCTTGCATCCCTTGGTCTGTGTACTCCTTCTCCCACATTCCACATGTGCTGTTTGCTTCTTCTCCACATCCGCAATCATGTACAGTTTCTGGAAAAAGGCCTAGTCCATCTCTACTGTCTTTAAAAACCCAGTGTCAGCTACAGATATCTCAATGGTTGGGATTTATAGCAAAGAAACACCTCACAAAGAACAAGATGGGATTCTAAGGAATGAGGCAGAGTTGCCATGCTCTAGCTTAAGAGATTTTTTGGAGAACCATATACAACATAAAATAAGTAGCTCCAGCACGAACCTGAGCTAGCTGTGTGGACTACTATTGGTGTCAGGACCCAGGCATAAATTTGGGAGACCTCTCTAAAAAAATACCGGTGAGCATCTGTTTTAACTCTCGAAGTTAGTGGTTGGGTCTTTTTGTCCTGCTTGATGAGCAATCCCACCCAAGAACTTCCCCCAGAAAAAGATAACTTATGTGTGCAGTGAAGGTTTTATTCTCTCAGACACTACAAGCCCAGGACAGTGAGAGTTGTCTTCCACGGAGCCCGAGAACTGCCTGACAGTGCTTAGGATCCTGTCTGCTTGCCTGCAAAGGGCCCATCAACATCCCAACCTCTGCCAGAGTTGGGCTCCATTTTGTGGGTAATGGCCCCAACCAGCTCTGCAGCCATGTCCTTGAGGACTCCCTGCCCCAGCACTAAAAAACACAAAAAACAAACAAAACAAAACAAAACAAAAAAAAAAACAAACAAAAAACCCCCAAAAAACCTATCTCCCAGTAGCAGTACTGCATTCAGAGAAAACATTTTCCTTTTTCCCCACAAGTTTTTCTAAAAGTTCAAATTCCCATCTAGTCCTCAATCAGAGCTGTAAGAGCTCTACAAATCCAAGAGAGAAACTCTTGCTCTTACACCTAATACAGCTTCCAAACACTCACAAGTCTATTTGTTCCTCATCCTCCCCAGCTGAGGTACATTGATCTGCTAATCTTTCAAGCTTGCAGCAGCCAAGGCAACACAACTGTACTTCAACCTAATTTATCATGCTCCTTTTGCCTTGGCCACAGCTTATATGAGCTTTCTTGCTTCCTTCCTGCTCTGTCCCTTGAGTCCTTGAGCCATCCTACAGGGTGTCATTAGCTTAATAACTTTAAAGCAAAAAGGATTCTGTTCATGCAGGTTTTGCTGGAGTCTCCCTGGTTACACACAGGCCTCCTGGAAAACCTGGACTCACAAAGGAAATCCCAGTCATGACATGGAGCTTAACTTTAAATCAAGGAGAAAAGACAGTCGAATTAGTAACATGTTCTTTCCATTCTAAACACGCTTTTGTCCAGGGTATCACACATTCCAGCTTTCCAGCAGGACTAGCTGTAGTTTATATCTGGATTTCAACCATGGAAAGATCTCCAGCTCAGCTGCCATACGTCTTCACATTCCCACCAGAGACACTAAGCCACGTGGTAAGCTGTGCAGAATGCACTGAAGTCCAGTCTTTTGGGAAGCCTCAACTTGCCCTCTAGGATGACCACGTCTGACATGCTCAGACATCCCTATGCGTGCAGAACATGACTCGCTCTCGCACATCAGTAAGTCCATCAGGCCTCAGATTTTGCTCGCTGTGCCTGCAGAGGACCTCTGTTCAAGAGGAATGCCTACCATGCTGCATGAAAACGCCACATGTGCTCTAATGCAAGCCACAAGCTCTGGAGAGTCAGGAACCCCTGTGGGACCGTAAGGGCCAGTGCTCCATCAGGGGCTTGGTGCAACAGAGCAGGCACAGCAGTCGCTGCACTGCTTGCTGCCTGCTCTAGGCAACTGCAGGTTGTGCCCATGCCTGGGGCCAGACCTCAGCAGGCCCTTCCAGGTCTAGTTCTGTTCCTTCCTTCTCACAGACTTGTGAAGAAGTGAAATCTCAGCTGTCGTGGGGTTGGCGAGAGGAGTAGGGTTTCTAGGTGAGAAGAACAGGCCAAATGCTCTCTATCACCCTCCAATGTGCCAGCTTCACAAACCTGCTGACAGGCCTTGACAGCTGATGACATTTTTCAAAACATTGACAAAAATAGACAAGCACTTCCCCCCCGCCATTGAAAAAAATCATCAACTATTTCCACAAAGCCCTTCTGCTCTCCACTCTTTGACCACCTTCACAGCCAGCTCTTCTCCATCAAAACCTTTACCTAGACTCACCCCATTCCACAGTAAAAAAACTGGTTTTTGGGAAGCAGCTGACAGCTCAACCCATTCAGGGGTGCTAATATTCTAATGGCAACTCCAATATGTTGTAAATTCTGGTCCTGTCCCCTTACACAAGAACAACTCCTAGTGACTCCCCATGAAAACATTTGCTTAAATGAGAGTTTAATGTAATGATTTAACGTGATGTAAATGAAGCCATTGGTACCTGTAACTAACACTAGAAACAAAGTGCTCACTGAGCTCAATTTCAAATTAAAATTTATTTCTCTGAGTATATACACTTGCTATATGTACACTGTCCTTTGGCAATATGCAATAAATTGAACTGAGTAAGTGTAATATGATTTTTTTCTTCTTAAAGACATTTATTTCTGTACTTCTTGTACTGATCCTCTAAAACCTATAATTAAGCCTCTGCTGGATGTAAATGTATCAAGATATTTATTCTAGAGGTGTAATCTAAATACTTCACATACAGGGATTAATATGCCCATTATGAGCCATTAGTTGGCCTGAGAATAAACTTGCAAGATGGGAAACATTTTGGCTCTTACTCAACTTGAATTTAATATACTTACATTCATCAGCATTTGCCTACTTCCCCTGCAGAACTAGAACCAAAGCCATTAACCAGATTAGGGCCATGAAATCCAGCATCCTGAAGGATCAAACTCTCACTGATAAATTATATTCTTGTGGCAAGTACTGTGATATGTTTGAATGATCAGGTTTCACAAGCAGAGGAAATCACAGTCCCACTAGAACCCAAAATCCAAAGCGACTGGACTGAACTCTTACAGGGTCTAGGCTCTATTTATGAAATACAAGATTCTTCCTAAGCTCCCAGAAGTTAGCCTTGCTTTGCCTGGCTCAGATTTTGATGAATTCCCTGTTTCTTATATCCCTCCATATCCAAGCCAGGCATGACATAAGTGGTGTGAGACCCATACACTCCTTTCTCTCATCCAACTAAAAGCTCACCATGTTAAGCCAGAGCTATGCAGACCATAATTCATTCAACACACATGAATTCTGCTTTCCAACTGAGGCAAATCAAGCTTTAGAAGGCTCAAAAGACTTTGTGTGCAAAGAACGAAGTCAGCACTGCAAGAGTTACGGTTGAATTGTAGCTCTACAACCTGAGAGTGTCTTTGCATTCCTAGGATTAGCTGTATGTACTACCTAGCTTGCTCCAGCAAGTTCAAGAACATACCTAAATCATTGACAGTGTTATCTGTCTTTTAAATAAAAGGTCACAAATAAAAGCTATCAATTCTGCAAGCTCAGAAATGCGAACACAACGTTTTTCAAGTCCGCATGAGTTGGTGCCATATTCTGGCACTAGGAAGAATAAAGTCATGTTAGTAACTGAACAACTATGAAGCTGAGGAGCCAAGGAGAGCCAGAAATACACGAAGACTGTCTGCTGGGCTAGAGAGCATTGGCTCCACTGCAATTCAGCTCTCAGTGCTTTGTTTTTATTGACATTTTCTTAGCTTCCTCAACACGATTATATCCAGCTTATGTTGAATTCAATCTACTATTGCTCAGAAAGAATAATAGAAGAGAGTTGTGATATTGAAACACTATGATACACAAAGTGTCATCATATAATTATTACAAAAAATACTTGTAAAAAACCCTAAGTTAATAAAAGATTTTCTTAGTTGGAAAAAAAAAACCCCAGCATGAAGTTAACACCTGGCCTCATTAACATGCATTCAACCTGCTTTCAAGATAAGTAACAGCATTCATGTAAACTATTTAATATAAAAGCAATCACACAGAGACATACACAATCCAAATCATGCCAAGATTCTAATTCAATGTTTAGATCACAATTTTAGTTGTTTAAATTGAGCATCAAAAATAAATAACAACCAAACATAAATGCTTGAGGTGTGGCTTAGTCTTCAAGAGCTATACAGCCTGGCAGAGGTGGTCATCAATGTGGGACTCATGGCAAAAAACCCCAAAATCCAGAGGTTCTGTAATCTGAAAAATTGTCTCTGGTTTTAGGGAAACTATATTATGGCTTCCACTTCTTCCCTTTTTATGCCAAGATTACCCATATTTGTGTGAATTTCTTAAACTTCCAGGATTAAGAAACTCTAAATATTCTTACAAGTGGTCCCTCAGGAGGAAAATTCAGAAAACTCAAGAGATAAAACAAAAAAGATGTCCCAGGTTTGAACTGAATAAAAGCTTCAGACATCCTCCACTCTTCAGTTTGGACTGACATTCAGAGTATTAGACCATAGTCAAGACAGACATAATAGTATAATGTAAGGCTTAGTCTGCCCTCGGTGAAGCAAGGACAGGCATGGACAAGAAAGGAGACACTCCATCACTGTGACAGGGCTTGCACCATTCTTTGATTTCAACTACAGATCTTATTGTTCCATCCTCAGGTGAATACTGAGCATCAGGGACTGCCAGAAAATCCAGGTCAGACCTAGAGCTATGGGTTTTGTCTTCAGGTCCTTGGTAGTTCCATTCAAGGAGGAGTAATTTAATCAACCCAGTGGGCAGCCAGTGGGATGAGACAGACAAGTGCTTCTGACTACTCATGATAGTCTTTCCCAAGCAGAAGGAAAGCACTGCATGTCTAAGTCATCGCTCCATTCCTGAGTCCTGTCATAATATGGCCTAAAACTACAGAGGATGGCAGTGACAATGAATCGGGGGGACCCACTCCCTGCTTATATTCTTCTGTTACCTTCCTTACAGATGCTACTTTGAGCATCATCTTACCCCTCACAGAGACTTTTCCATGGGAAGGATGAACAGTCAAAAAAAATAGAAAACAGAATACATGTTACCTCAGCAGTGTTACCTCCAGAAAGGCTATTTCTACTCATATTCTCATCCCATCTCTCAGACTCCCACCTCCAGTGAAAACACCCTGATAGCTTCCTTTGTCTCCTCCTTCAGTCCTTCTTTGAGAGCAATCCCCATTTCCTATAACTACATTACTATTTCCACAGAGTAGAAACTGATCCACTTTCCATCTAGTCCCTCTGCTTCTGCTGTGAGCTTTAGCTCACTCCAACTTGAGACAACATCAGCCATATTCCAGAACAAAAAAACAGTCATCTCCAACTTTTGGTTTTCTCATTTACTACGTTCTGACCACAACTGCTTGGATTTCTATGACAAAGTCAATGAAGAGATCCAACAAAAGTCACAGCAGATACTATTCATGTCATATTTAGTAGTTCTTTATGATTAAAATCCTATACTTAAAAAAGTCTCCCACCTTATCGTTTATCAGAGAACAGGTTTTATTTGCCTCCCCAAAGGCAGCTTGAATGTTAGTTTACATATTCTGACTTAAAAAAAACACCCTTCTCCCTCAAAAAACCGGAACCCAATCTTATATAAATAAAATCTATTTTCAGAGGGTTTGTGTTAAGTAACCTCAAATTAATGACTTGTACACTGCCATAACACTTAACTGTATCCTGCTTCTACGCACCCTGGCCTGACTCTAATAGTTCTATCCTGATGCTTGCCATTAAATTCTCTCCAGTTGAACAACTCAACAAATTGCTGTGATGTACATAATACAGGTAATAAAGATCTGGCAAACCTCACATTCATCTTAAGGTAGCCAGCTATCTCATAAGCTCTTGTTTAGCAATGATTGATAGACCATTATTAACAAGCAGAACAAGATGCTGTAACAAGTCATTTAGTCCAATTCAACTCATTGCTTATATTCATCGAGGAAAGATGAAGATCCATGGAGCACAGCTTGTCATAAATAAGACTGCTTATATGAGATTAGAAAGCCTTCATTAACACAAAGCAAGCCATGTAATTCCAAATAAGCATGCAGAAGACAAACTTTCTGTATGTGTGTTTTTGCACTGCAATATTTGCAAATGGATCCAAAATCATCAAAATCAGTGAAACCTCAATTTACCCCAAAAATGTCATGACTCGCTGCCTTCATGGAATACAACTGTCCAGTCAGGCAAGATATTGCAATAAAGCCAGTCAATAAAAGGTGCTGTGATAGCAATTGGCTGAGCCTATTCAGAAAGTTTGGGTTCTATGTTCTAACATTTTAATCAATTTTGTTCAATTAGCAAATATATCACTTCACTCCCATCGACAAACTTGGCCTGTGTCTGCTACCATTCTGCACTGGCTGAAACACCCCATCTCCATGGAGAGGTGGAATGAAGCAAGCTGGAGACAACACCAACAGCACCAGCAGTAACTTAGAGGGGCCAGCCTGACAGAGGGGCACATGTGGCTGCGCATCCAATCTTCTCATGACTCCTAATTCTCCCATCACACTGTGCCTCGTCACTAAGCATGAAACACAGTCCTAGTATGAACACTTCTTATGTCGGATCAGAGGCAAATGGTCTGAATTGGCACGATAGGTTTTTATTTTATTTTCCAGTCCCTTCACACCTCATTTCAGTACCAGTTGCATATTTCTGCTCCTGCTCTTGGAGCTACATTGTCCCTGTGTGATGCTACAGCATCTAAGAATGATCTGTTTGCTCGGCTTCAGGCCCTTACCTTTAGGAAACAGTCAGATTCATTTGATGTACAGCTAAACACTGTACTTCTGAAGTCTACATTAAAAAAAATAATGGAAATCCCATTACACTGGATAGCTCAGAGTAGTGCAATGTATTCAGTGCCAAGTGCTTATACACAGGCAAACAGGCACATATTGCCCTAATTCTTGACATGCTGAAAACCGAGATACTCCCAATACATTCTGAGCATATGACACTGTGGATTTAGCTAGTGAGGAACAGCTTGGGAATAAGCTCATGAGTCTAGGTCTTTTGCCTGGTCACAATCATAGTCAGGTCCCACATTTTACTCTGCACAAGTGAGTCCTTATTTGCTCACCCAGAATTTTGAAGGGGAAGTTTACTCTTGCTGGATATTTCAGTCTATTTCACTAAAGCAGATTCACAGATTTCAGATGAGCAGGTATCTTCTGTATTGGCTCTTTCTTACCAATCTGTACTTGATTTGTGACATGGACTACACAGAATTTTCCCTGTTCTCACTATTTTTTCCTTTAAAATTGCAAGTTTTTAATGAAAGATAAAACATGAGAAAGGAAGTTTCCATTAAATTTTGTATCTAATTTTACGCTCATTCTATCTCCCACTCAAAATATACCCACAGTGCCAGAAAATAGTTGGAAAATGATACACGCTTGCTGCTGAGAGAAGCTCAGAATTATCTTGCGTAAGAACACATCTTTATATAGCAGACAGATGGATCTTGCCCTTGAGTGTCCAAGCTCTGTAACTGCTACAGGCTCAGCAGCTGGAGGGCCTCAGGAGATAAGGTAGGAAAACAGAGCAAGGGGGAAAAAAGAAGAGCTCTGACGGGTGGCTGCTTTCTTTATATCGCATGTCAAAATCTTTAACTACTGTGTTACATCACAGGTAAGTTCTTTGTTCAAGACTGCTAATACAGTCTGTAACCCATGGGCTAGCTTAACAACTGGCAGAGCTAAGGATGTGTCCAAATCACTAGTTCACACTAAAACTGCAACATCTCAATTTTTGTTAGAATTTTACCTTGGGTTAACTGTATAAAACACCCCAGTTTTCCTCAGGGAAGTGCAGCTGTGAAGAAAGGTACTCTTACCTACGCTGTTCACAGTGATTCTCTGGGGACAGAAATACCTAGAAAAGGAGAACTAGAAAACAGCTGGTCCTTTTACTCTAAGACAAGGAATGAAAACTACTGCAGCCATAGTGAGGAAGCAATATGAGAGGAGAGGGATCCTGCCTTCTTCTGTGTGCATCTCCCAGCCAAGCACCTTATTATTATGCCAGGATGGTTGGCCCTAGATCCAGCCCCCTGCACTCTTTACAGCTTTCTCCATCTCCACTGCCTAGGGACAAAGCAGCCTCTGCTTCCCCAGAGAACGGAGTCTATGATTCTCGGTGCATAAATGGGGCAAGGGAGAGCTTGCTTGTTTACTGCAGGCTAACAGGAGAATCAGGCTGACGCTGACCCCACCATCACAGGCTGCCTTACATTTATCAATAGTCAAACCCTCAGAAGATGCCCATTATTGCTGAGTCTGGAGAGCAGCTAATTTTATTCAGCAGCAGGAA
>NW_009918540.1:58879-66880 GCF_000696875.1 Nestor notabilis
ATTACTGGAAGATAACATCTCTTTCACCTGAAAGACAGACTTACATAGTTCTTTCTGGTGACACTAATGAATTACTGCTCTGGGGATGGTTCACTCAGATCCCTCTAGCTGGCTGGCTTTAAGCTGTCAGCTGCTGGCTGCACTGTAACTCCCTACTACTGAGTTAAATCCTTCAGGGTAGCACATTCTCTATGCACTGTGCTTCCTGTATCTGCTTCCCCTCTCCTCAGATCTTAACTTTATTCTCTAAACTTAGAGCCACCACAGATCAGACCATGAAGTGTCAAGAGAGTTCCTTAAACATGAATTTATTCTCCTCCTCCCACATAACCCTCACCTGCCATCACCTCCCTGAATATCGTTACCTTCACTCTGTCTTCTCAATCCTTTACTCACACTTTGGTCTTCTACAGGCTTAGTAAGACGCATATCTACTTTGAAATGTGACTCCTGAAATTTTTTGTGAGATTCCATGCTTGCTGTCTCTGAGTGACTCCAGATCAGACATGTTCAGTTCATAAATGGAGTGGGGGAAAAGAACCAAACTCAGCAAAGTTTCTGCCAGCTCAAGGCTTTGGCTGCTATCCTGCCTTCCTCACAAGGTTCTGCAGGATGAAGTGCGCATTTTGAAGAGCTCCCTGCTGAAAAAGTACCACTCTTCCAGTGGTACCACTACCCCTGTCCACAGGACTAGCAGGGCCAAAATCCAACCCAAATTGAGTGCATCACTAAAGCCACAGGTCCTGATTCTATAGGCACAGGGAACAGATCCTGTGCAAATAACAGTCATGCTTTTACCAAAGCTCTCATGCTTTATATTTACAGGACCTAAGGCTTCTGTTTCACCAAGTGCTTCCCTCACCCTGAGACTAGCTCCTAATCCCATCCATCTTTCTGCCTTTTCAATGATGCCTTTACAAACCAGCGCTGATATTAAAAGCTGTCTATAGATAAGCTGGCTCCCATATCTGCTACCTACCTCTTTCCTCAGCCTGCTCCTTTTTCTGTTCTTCCTTATATCCTGTGTGTCTTCTTCCATCAGGGGAGGCTACTGTTTTAGCAGGACCGCCTGCTAAACTTCCTTCCAAGTCATTGAACACAGCTGTAGGAGAACAGCAAATGTACAGTTTTCATGGACCTTCATGTGAAAACTAAGCTCTTTTTCCTCCTGAGCAATGTCAAGACTTTTGCAATGCTAAGGGGTCAGTGGGCCATTCTGAACATGAGATCATGATCTCATGAGATGCAAGTTCTTTATACTGCTAAGCTGAAAACTGTTTTCTAACCAACTGAGAATGAAGCAAATCGTATGGAAGCAAGAACTGCACAAGACACTGAGGACAGACAGACACAAGTGATTTCCGGGTTCTGTGGTGTGCTGTATGTGAAAGGACTGTCTCGGGCTCAGTGGTAAGGACATGATTCACTAAGTGAGATTTCCTTGGGCATAAAAAGAAACACAATACAGACATACAAAGCTATAAGGAGCTCTACAAATATATGACACTAAACCATCAGGCACTGATGACTGGCAAGATTGAATTTATCAGCTGTGAACAAATGAGAAGCAAAGATAACGCAAGACGTTCAGAAAAATAATAATTAAAAACTCAAGTCCAGAAGGCCCATGGGCTGAGTGAAGCAGCGGATGGCTCAGAGGGACACAGCAGCCAGGCTGATCTATTCACATAGAAAAATGGCATTTTCTAAAGCAAGCTAAATTAATTATTTGCCTCAGTGCTCCCGAAGGAGAAAAGACGATGACAGAAAATTACATGTCAGATAATTCTCAGGGTGACAAGGAGGGAACTAGCAGAGATGCAGGTGTTGAGGTCTATGTATCTTTCCTGTGCTACTTGGCTACCTAGGGCAAACCCTTTGGTTGATGAATACAGACAACATAAAAATGACATGCCAGTGCTCTAAGATGGAGAAGGTTCTGTCTGATCACTTTCATGAAGCTCAAGACAATCTCTAGGTCTGACTCTCCTTTGCCACATTTCTCCATTCCTGCCTGTACAAAGTGACTATGAAAGTTTTCTAAATAAGGTTTTTCGTTTCTTCTTGGTGGCAGCTCAACACTCCCTGTTCACAGGTGTAAATGTCTAGACAAGGTGCAAAGAAAAAATCCAGGTATGAACTCATGTCACTATTCAGGCGGGAACCAGGTCAGAAGCCTTTCCCAAAGTCATGTGAAATTAACAGTGGGAACACCTGGCCTTCATCAAGCCAGGTAGAGCCCCTGTGAGCTCCTGCTGCAGGGTGAAGGGGCTGCTGGCTTCCTGATACCAAGGGGACCTCAATGTAAGAGACATTCCCAGAATAAAAGAAAAAAAAAAAAAAAGAAACAAAAAAACCCCAGATCCTACTTTATCAATGTTACCTCCATTTTTAACTTTTTGTAACTCACTTCCATTACAAAACAGCTCCCCTTAGTGACTGAGGGTACCCATGCACACATCCTGGGCAACGTGTTTTATCTACCCTCTGTCACATGAATGCCTAGAGATTAGTGACTCCTCCCAAGGGCCTCACTCCATCCCCCAGCCTCCAAAAAAGTCAACAGCGATACTCCCACCGCAGGAAATTGCACCTGCAAGGAAGGACATGATATTAGAGGACTTAAGTATAACCAACACACCAGAGCTAAAATGGGGGTAAATAAACTCATTTTGATTAATACAGAGGGACACATCAACTCACCAAAAACCAGAATGCAAAATTCTTTGTCATGCTTCTCCAGATCTTCAGAACTACACCAATGTTCAAAGCTTGAGATAAAAACCAGTAAAACGATACCTGCACATACACTTGGCATTACTGTTGTTTTACTTTCCATGAGCATAGAGAGACTTTGGGATACCACGGTATAAAGATAATGAGATTGCAAGGTGTCATGTTATTTTGAGTCATTCAGAAGTGTATTACAGACAAGTCTTATCAAGATCTGCTTACCTGCACAGGTAAAGAAATCTGGAAGGAGTGATAACATACTTGTCTGTCCTTCTTGCACAAGTCTGACCAATTAATTTCTCAGCTGCACAACATCTGCGTACAGTGAAGAAAACCACATTGCATAATATTATCATCATACATAATACAATCAGGCAGTGACATATAGAGAGATGAATGTAAGGGGGGGGAAGGGATGGATAAGCTACAAAATTCTGTAAATATACTTAAGCAAAAGAGCCTGAAATGAGGCAGTTTGAATTCCCTGAATTCCCTCTTTTCAGATGTCAGTGAGTCGGAAGATCATGGCAATTGCTCACTTTAGACACACTTGAGAAGGTAATCAATAGCGAAGAGAGAGTAATAATGCAATTTAATTTAATATCAATAGACTGGGATAATAAATCTTTCTCTAAACTAAGAGATAATTCCTTTCCCATTATGTTTCATTCTGTGCTTCTAAACCAGCATGTATGTGAATCTCTGATGAGATATGAAAAGTGCAAAACTAAGCTACAAAGGCATGCACAAAATTACACATGAAATGCTGTAACTAAGAGGCCATGCAAGACAAGGATTCATTTTTCCTGTTGACATTTTATAGCTGTTCTTTTAGCTTGGCAGAAACCAAACTGCACTACAATCTTCACCCAGCAACTGGCATACCTGAATCTGGGATGTCTTAGAACAATGCATTTTGGGACATCTGTAGCAAACTAGTAAGAGATGAGGACATTGTTGTAATTCCAAGTGACTGTAAACAACCTGGCTGAAAGCATGTAAATGTCAGCATGTAAATATGCTTTGGCTTAGTTCGAAGATTGTTGTCTTCACTGGAGGACTCTTGTTGAATCACATGTTCTGTGAGTATCAAACTTCTGTCCCAACACATCAAACAGAGATAACATTTTCTGGGCATGTTAATTGTGCTGAAGTTTCGGTCAGGAATAAGCAAATGTGGAATAATTTTAGTGCGATGCAGGAAAAAGAAAACAAAGTGTATCTTCAGCAGCAACGGGTTCCAAAATCCTAAAGCCATACGTAACGAAAAGTGTTTATATACCTATTACATTTCAGATCTGTGCTGACATCAGAGGCAAGTGAAGCTGATTCCTACATGTATCAGAAGTTCACGGGTACAGGGAGGCATAGTAATCTCTAAGTAAAGATTACTACTGTAGGGCAAAAACAAAGAATCCACACTTCAACTGCACTACATACAATTTAAATAATTTCCATACTAAAAGATCACTCAGGAATGAAAAAGGTACAAGAGACAGCTGGGGCATAATAGAGCAACACTAACATGATTGTTGTTTTAGAAGGTTTTAGGAAATAAGGAATTAAAATTCTACTCCAAAGAGGTGCTGGGCCATCCTGGGCTCCTACACATGCAGGTACCTGCAAGATCACCAAAGCTCTGAACATTCCTGGCTGCTGCAGATGGTACAAAAAAAATCAGTGTCCATGGAAGCGAGGTGGCTCTTGTTCCCAAAGAGCAAGAAGACTCTGAATTGATGCTTGTGCACAAAAATAGCTCTCAGCACAAGATCAGCCAGACCCCAGGCTAATCAATAATTTCAGGATGGCAGTATGTAAGGGCACGTTGTGCTGTAGAGAAGAGTTAATCAATGCTTCATTATACTCTGGCACTCGATATCAGATGCTGCAGGATGCTCCTAGTTGTACACATTAGAGTGTGGTGCTTCTTGCCACAACTCACAACTCCCAGTGTAAAGCCAAGAGGAAACAGGGTCCATCGGTAACCTCCTGGTCTGTCAATGATTCTTGTCTTCGAGATGTCCAAGTCCTGTTGGTGATTGAACTGTGCTAACAGCTACCTTGCAGCAACCCAACTCCCTAAAAACCCAGAGTGACAAATTCTGGTCCCTATATTCCCCTCCAGCTCCATCTTGTGGATGAGGCAATAGAAGGAACCATAGAAACACAGAATGGTTTAGGTTGAAAGGGACATTTAAAGGTCATTTAGTCCAACGATGTCCCTGCAATAAGCAGCGACATCTTCAACTAGATCAGGCTGCTCACAGCCCTATCCAACCTGGCCTTGAGTGTTTCCAGTGATGGTGCATCCACCACCTCTCTGGACAACCTGTTCCACAGTTTCACTACCCTCATTGCAAAAAAACTCTTCTGCATACCTAGTCTGAATCTCCCCTCTTTTAGTTTAAAACCATCGCTCCTCATCCCACCGCAACAAGCCCTGCTAAAAAGTTTGTCTCCATCTTTCTTACAAGCCTCCTTTAAGCACTGAAAAGCCCAATACCCAGATGAGATGACATAGTGATAATTCACCGGTATCCTGACCCTCTCTCTGGGATTTCCCCTCACAGAAACATCTTGGGCCACATGTTAAACACTTCTCTGCACATTTCTAGTGAAGTGTCGGGTTCTGACCTGAAACTGGTGCAGAGGATTGCTACTGGATCGGACAGTCTAGCTCTGTTTTGCCTGACTTCTGTCCAGCCTCACATCTGTGGGTCCTAAAGAAAACACAGAGATGAGAAGAACCTGGACCTGTGGCTGATGGTACAGAGGACTGCATGCAACTTACCTGTCTCTTCCACAGCCAGCTTAGCTGCGCAGTATGGGCTCATTTTAGCAAGCCAGAGTAACATATGGAGTGCAACCTCCATAAACTTGCACCAGTTTATGTAGGTAGGACACAAGCTCTTTTCTCACAGTCACTTCTCTGGCCATTGCTTCTCTCCATTGCATTTGGAGGACATTTCCTTCATTCCCTTAAGGCACTGGCACTGATGAAAAGTATTTATAATACCCCTTGCCAATCTTCCATTGTTATCCCACAGCTTACAAGCAGTTTCATTATCCAGAATGAAACGGGAACCCACTTGAAACGACAGCTCCCAGCCACCTTGCTGGGAGAGCAAAATGATGGATAGTTAGCCAGGGGGCTAGACAGTCCACCAAGGGAACCAGCACACAAGCACTGGTTTGTAAAGCACTGCCAAAATATGGAGGGCAATGAAACAGGGAAAGTGAGGCCTCACAAAAAGAAAAACCACTTTGCTCAGCATCCTGTCCCTCAGAGTTACTCCCTGCTTAGTACAAGGTCAGTTTCCCTGAGCTGTGAGCCAAAACACAACTGGAGTGCCAAACTGCTCTGACTTCATTGCTCCTGTCCTTTCCAGTCCTCCTTGCTTGTCAAATCTACTCCACTTTCAGTTAGCAGAAGTGTTGGCACATCATGACACTACCTAGCAGTCTCGCTGTAAAGATAACCCAGGGACTGCAGTGGCAAAGGGTCTGAACCCTGGCGGGAAGGAAGGTATGGGTCCTAATTCCAGGCTCAACATCAGTCCAGCTTTCTGCCTAGAATCCCACCTGAAAGATGAGCTAATGTATCTCTTATACACCTGAGGGAGACTGCAAGATTTGATGTCTGACAAGACAAAAGGCAGTTCCTGGCACAATGTGCTGTTTCAAAAGTGTGCAGCACGAGTGTCATCAGATTACCTCTTGCAGCTGCCTTGCAGACAGCCAACTCAGTGCCAACAGTGACAAATTGCAAGTTAAGAGAATTGCAGTAGAGCATTGGATTACAGCCTACTGTACCTTAGTCATAAACAAGGACTCTTAGCAGAGTTCCTTAGGCTAAAGGGCCCACGTTTCTGATGGCAGAAGGAAAACAAGCTTGCTAAATAGAACAGAGAGCACCCAACTTTTGCTGGGTCCCCAAATCCATGCCAAGTGTTCAAAACAAAGGAAACTCTTCACTTGCTTATGTTAATATAACATTGTCAGGAGACAGCAACACTTTTGCCAACTTGTTCACCAGGAATACCTTGCTATTTTGTTTCCTGCCCTACAGGAAGAGGGAAATACAAGTTCAGCTACAGAAATCTTTCAGAGAAGCTGCTCTCCATGGGATAGGAGCAGAAAAAAAAAGGGAATAAAACAGATTTCTGTTTTGTTCTAAGCATCAATGAAGAGACACAAAGTTAAAACCCCAGCTTTCTTTCTGATACAAATTTAGGGCTCTGATTCACAAGCATTTTCAGACTGAGTTGCAGCAGCAGAAAAGGACAGGTATAAACCAGCAAGAAAGATTCTCTCTTCAGCTGTTGCAGCCAGTTCCACACAGACTGTGAATCAGAGGCTTTGGCCGCTGCATCTCCCAGTGTAGCATGTTCAGAGACTGGAATCAGTCGTGGTTTAAGGTACAAAATTCTTTTTTTGTAGAAAAAACTGTGAACTGTGAGGACTCAGAAACTGAACCATTGCCTGGTCTGCTACAAGTGATGCAATCTCTGCACAGGAGCAAGTGCTGGCTGGAAGTATTACCTCACGCTGATCGGCACAACCCACTGGGGTCATGAGTCCTCAGCATCCTGGATTCCTGCAGCAAGTCAAAAGAATGCTGAGAATTTTACTGCTCCATCTTTGAAAAAAAAGGAGTATCCTGGAATGCACGGAGTTTTTTTTAAAAATGGATTTGATATGCATGCAAAGCCTCTTGTGCTATCTACAGCCAGATGTTCTGAGATCTGGAAGGTATTTCTTACCCTTTGTGTCTATTTGGCTGGATGCTTAATGGGTTCACCCTCAGTCTAAGTTGTCACCTCTATAAGGGCTATTCATATGGTCTTGTTAAATTTTAGGTCAAATTCACACCTGGATTCTACCAGAGCCCATTTTTACCCTTTTCCTCGTTGGACTTTCTGTAGTAACCAGAGACAACAGAGTGTTCATACAGAATGAGTAACAACTTGTTCAGATAGAGAAGGAAACAGAAGTTCCCTTCTTGCCCTCTGTCCATTTACTCTCATTGTTTTCTTAGCTACTACCGACATTTGGTGTCTGGAACAAGGTAGTTTCAGCTGCTTTCCTGGGATGCTGGAGAAAAGAGTAACCAAGTTTGGGGAGGTGACTAAAGCTTCCGCAATCACAAACAGCTGGAGGGCAGCAGCAGCATCTATGATCTTGCTTTAACGCTGCCAAGATGCAAGCCCCGGAGCGGAGCAGGGGCCGCGCTGGGTTTCCTCGGCCTCGGCGCTCACGGGGGGGGCA
>NW_009918541.1:0-14033 GCF_000696875.1 Nestor notabilis
CTGCTGTAGCTGAACCCAGGACACTGGGAGACCCAGGTGAAATCTGTTACTGGAAAAGACTATCCCTAACTGATTTGCCACAATGCTTTTCTGTGTTGGAGAGATGTGGGAGGTGGTAGGGGAATAAGGGAGAAGGTTTCTAGATCCTGATTCACGTAAGACTTGCCTACTTGGTTTCTAAAACCCCAAAAATCAGGAGTACCATCAATTTCACTCAGTTTTTTTGTGACTGTGATGCAGAAATTTGTAGGCAGCTCTGGTACAGCTTCAGGATTGAGAGCAGGTCCTTACAAATTTGGCTTAGAACTGTGGCCACATCCAATCTCTGATAGAAAAAATGTTGAAGATGTGGGAAATCGGTTTTTAAAAAGGCAGAGGGGTTTGTCTGAAAGAGGAAGTAGATTTTGATAAATTGTTAATGTATTTGTCTGAATCTTGGTTTGACAGGATACACAGCTTCTTATTCTTCTGCCTTGTGTGATCTAAGCCTGTTCAATTCTTTACAAGTTTTCAATTTTAGTTCTTTAAGGGGGTCCTGGGAAGATTATTTTGTCCTTAGAATGGCCTTTTTGATGGTTGTTGAGCCAGAACACATAAATCAGCAATGTTTCATTTTGTAATTTCCTGTCTTGGTTTGATGAGCAAAACCTGTCATTATCTCTATAAAGCTTGAGTAATTTTTCATACCATTTTCTTTTGAAGATGTGTGTGCAGACCACAACAAACAGGCTGTGAAGGCTTACCTAAGGAGATTTCCAAAACTTTCCTTTGAATTGCAGTTTAGAATTGGTTCAGAGAAGAGTAAGAAAAATGGGAAGGTGAATGCAAGTTATTAGAGCAGGTAGAAAAGGACTGGCACATAAATTCATGGAAAAACATGCTTTCTTATTTCTGTTGCTTATAGAATAATTTGTTTGAGTATCTTATTTGCTGGTAAGATAAGTAACATCGGAAACCTTTGGTACCATAACATGAAACTGTTTATTTTCTGAACCGGAATTAACAAAACGTATCTAAAATACTCTGATTTACTTTTGATAGCAAAGCTTGCTGAAGAATGAGCAAAATCAAGAAGAAATGATACTTCACTTCCTTCTGGATCTGTCTAGTCAGTGTGGTGTCTCATTTCCCTGTACTCCAAGTGAGACGTCTTTTGTGTTAACATCTTCCCTTCATGCCATTGAGGATGATTCGACTATGGATGTGAAATCTCTCTGGGATGATGTGAGATTGCATCTTCGACGATTTTTAATAAACAGACTGCAAAGTCAAGAAGAAACAGCTACTAATGCTTTACAACAACAAATGGAGTTTAAAACTCAGTGCATTCAGCAACTTCTGTTTCTTTACCCTGAGTCAGAAGTCTTAGCGAAGTATCAAAATATGCAAAATAAAGTGGTTCGAGATCTTCTACAAAAATGTATTTTGTCTAGCTGTGGTGAAACAAACTTCGATAAGGTGGTTCATGGTTACCAAAGTTCCGTACCCACATTGTGCACAATGATAAAAGAAGATTTGTGTCTGCTATGTGGAACTATTGATCCTTCTTCATCACTGAAGTTTATTAATGAAACTTATCTGGTTACCATCACTGAAGAAATGACAGTTCTTCTTGAAAGACTTTGTGAGCTGCAGTTCAAAGAAAGTGCTCTACATATAGTTAAGGCAAACAAGATTTCAAAGAAGCATAGAGGAACAGTTCATGCTGTGGGTTAGTAACCTTATTTTATGTCCATTGTGGTTAGATATTATTTTAATTATACTACTTTTTTTCAATGTACTTTATTATTTCCTATGAGAGAGGCCTGAGATTTTTAATTGCAGCTTTATGTTTTAACCATATTATTGCAGTTGAATTATAGACTATTTCAAAATTGTGATGAAAAAGGTTTTAAAGTTAGGGAGAGTATCTTCTTACGTATGTAGAAACACAATTATAATTCCATGGATAACATTGTCACATCACAGTGATTTTTTTCAGTCTAACTTGTTCCAACTGTGGAAATGTGTAATAGAATAAAAACTATTTAATCCAGGTTTAAGAAAACGTAAACTCTTCTGCTGCCTACCCCCACTTTTTCAAATTGTCAGGAGTTTAAAGGATATTATAGGAAAGTCTGTGCAATAATGCAACCATAAAATAGACACAGATTCATACATCAGAGCTGACCCAAAAGATTGCTATGCAGATTCTAATTCTAAAATAAATAATATATTTAAGTTTTTTGATCTTGTGAAAATACGGTAAGTTAGAGTTAATGCTACCTGGTCCGTCCTTCTTGTTCTAAGGAATTTAAAGCAGGAAAGGAGTCTGTTATGGATGTGGTATTTTCTATGCTTTCCAAAGCTGGTGAGTCTAACATGCTGATTTCTAAAAGGAGGAATCAGAACTTTAGAAAAAAGTCATACAGAATGGAAACTTTCATCACATAGTTGCATGTGCAAGAGCTGTTTGTTCAAAACATAGCCTTCCATAAAAGCAAAGTAGTTTGCAGACAGAAAATATTAAAATTTTAGAATCATGTGAAAAATAGAGAAACAGAAGATAGATCTTTGGGTAGTACAACATACACAATGGGTGAGTGAGGTGGTGATTTGCCAGCTCTACACAGAATAAAATTATACTCTTAGGAGTTTTAAAGTCAATATACATGTTAATGTCAATCAACTAGAAATTACACTGGAAGAAATGCAGAAATAATATTTCAACAGGAGCTGAAATATGGAGGAATATGTGGAACATATGCAAGGGAAGGTAAGTGAACAGGCATGCAGACAAATTATGTGAAAGTATAAGTACTTTAACGTAAAGCTGATATGTTAGTGGGATGGAGTGTTGGTGGGAAGCAAGGAGAAGTAGTGTCAGAGTAAGCTTGAGTTATGAAATAAATGATGGGAAATGTATCTTTGAGTTACATAGTGCGATGGGATACAGTGAAAGGATTCATTGACAAAAAATGACCAATACAGAATTGGAAGTTTTTAAGTTTGTTTTTCTTTCAGTATCAAAACAGCTCACAAAGATGGGGAAGTTCATTTATCTCCATTTTGCATCTAACACATGGAGATTAGAGTGACTGTAAGGGTGGCTCTCTATAAAAGCACAGATTAGCTGCTTCTCTGTTACAAGAAGGAAGAGAACAGTCCTTCAATCTATTAGGGTAGTAATTATTCTAGTTAAATTTTCTTTGCCACAAGATGTGTCTTTACACATCTGGCTTTTATGCCAGCAAATCAAGGACAGATTTCCACAGCTCTGTTAGATATTCAGAAGAAAAGAGGAAGATAAAAAATGAAAAGTAAATCTTGGTACCTGCTTGCAAGATCAAAATATCTACTTTAATTTGAAATATTTGATTTTAAAGGTCAGATTTGCAGGTGCAGCAGCTGTCCTCTTAGCACTCACAAAATGTGTTAGAAGTGGTGCTGGTTAATATCACTTAATCCTCAAAATTACTTTCTTCACGGTGGCTGTCACACTTATGTCTTCATCTCTTCACTGTATAGTGCTTTATATTATTTTACCCCAGGAGGTTGGTAAGGGAAGCAAACATTGATTTGCTTGCAGTCTCTTTTACTAGTTTTCTGCAGCATCAGACTGTTCTACATGACCTCTGGTTACAGGATGCAGGCAGCCAAATGATAGAGCAACAACAGTGAGTGAAGTCAGCAGGCTAGAGCAAAATAGGGGGCCAGAGTTGTGAAGTTAGAGGATTTTAATTTATTTTTTTTCCATTTGGTGGACATGACATAGCCTATTACTTGTTGTTATTTATAAACTCAAGCAAAATTTATACTTGTATCATTAACAAAACTATTATTATTGAAAGGTTTACATCAGTGTAGTTAAAAGACAGTTTTAACATGTTGCCTTTAGTAAGTTGACCATGATCTGCTGAGTATCAAAAAAAAAAAAAAAAAAAAAGGCATGCTGGAGTATGGAAGGAAAGGGAGAAAAGGAAGAAAAGAGAATTATTTTTTTTTAGTTGAAAGACAGTTATACCAATCTGTTTCCTTTTTTTTTTTTTTTGTTTGTTTGATGTATGTTGGTTCTGCCCGTGGGAACCATCAAAGCAGTACATTTCAGAACAGCAAAATAATCTAGGGAGTTCAATTGGGACTGTTATCCCAGAGGTGAAAAAATGATTTGTGTTTACTTAGTCCACCCTCAGGGAAATGCGTTTTTTTGTTTGTTGAGTTGTATTTATTGGGAGGTTTTTGTGCTGGTTGGTTTGGTTATTTGGTTGTTTTTTTCCTAAGTCCTGCTGTAATCGATACTACTACACATGAGAGAAAAAAATAACATAAAATAATGAACAATATTATAACCTCAGAAAACTTTAGATGACCTACTTCTGTCAGGAAAATATAGGCAGACTATAACAAGGTTTAACAGCATTATGAATCTTTAAAATATTTCATATATAACAATCTGTCTGTGAAGGAATTAACATTTTTGTTTTCATACTGTATTAGAACAGTTCTGTGTCAAGTAATGTAATGAGATTGTATCCATTTATCAAGATTGAGGATGAGCATGGTTTTTGAGAGAAGCTAGGAAAATGGTGTGGGAAAAGTAGCAAATTCTTTGCAACTTGGCATCTTTAATTGTTAGCTCTAGGAGGCAGGTGGTTTTATAGTATAACTTGATCCTGTTCCCGGTTAAATCAGTGACTCTATTTTAACAGTGCAGATTTTATGAACTGCTAGTGTTTTGGCTAAATTATTATAATAGGTTTTTACCCAGTGTGGGTCATAATTTCTCTGTGCTCTGTGTACTCTGAGCACATCATTAATGTTTCCAATTTGCTAAAATAATATTCAAGAAATGATTCTGACTCACCTCCCCCCAATATTTTTTGATGTAATTTTGTAAGATGTTTCAGCCTTTATGTCGCATTAGTTATATGCGTTTTTCAAAAATTTATGTAATGTTACAGTATTTAAAAAATTACTAACAACATTATGTATCTGTTAGCATGCTTAGCATGGGAAAAACCATGCAGACAGCTGGTTTACAGCTTATCTCTTATGATTTTTTGCTTCAATTTCCAATGTGATATTTTTCAGAAATTATTTGCAGAAGGTCTGTTAAATGTGGATTGTACTTTTACCTTTTGAACCTTTTTCATGATTCTTTGTTTACAAAAATGTTAAGCTAGTTAAATTAGGCATTACTAACCTATACTAATCCTTCATCTTTTTTACATGAAAAAACAGCTACTTCTGTTAAGTGATAAGACATCAGCCAAAGAAACTTAAAAACTATGAAATTATGCATATTTTATATATTAGTGGAAGGTTTTCTTTGGTATTATTTATTTCTTTTTCTTTAATATGTATTCAGAGAGATTGTAAATAGATGGGAAGACTAATTAGCCTATTTTTAAATTTTGTATGGTTAAAACTGAAAGAGGTTAGAGCTTTAAGTTTTATTTTTTGTGACATACACTAATTCATTGGCTTCTTATTTATTTTTAATCACAGACTTACCAGAGATCCTTAAATAGGCTCTCAATACCTAATGGCATTTGTGGGGAAAAAAAAAAAAAAAAAACCAAACCCAAAACCAAACAAAAAAAACCCACCAAAAAAATACCCCCAATATTTTTAGGTTTTTTTGGGTTTTTTTAAATCTGAGGCATACATAATGTCTCCTTTAAAATCAGTTGATTGTTCAAAAATAGTTGATTATTTTTAAGAAAATATTACTGCAAAGTAGAGGAAAACTGAAGTGATGCAGATGTGGCTAAGTACATTTTTAGCTACAAAGTAATTAAATTACCTTCACTGATGTATTTTAGTATTCATCTTTTACACTTTTGCCCCAGTGTGTGACCCTCTTACTTATGTGTCCAGCAGGCTTCTCTTTTCTTTTTCCAGAATACAACCAACTTCCAATTTATTCTAAAGATATATTCAAATGCAAACTGTGATTTAAATGAAAATATTTTAAATTTCTTATTTTAAAATCTTCATGAGTTCATAAGGAATATATTGTGTTGAGGGAACACCTAGTGTGGCTATGACATATATCTAATCTTGAATACAAAGAACCAGTATTGTTTAGAGGAACTACATTTGTGGGGTGGACCTGAGACCAAGAAAAGAAACAGGCTTTGGAGTAACTTGTCGAAATGAAGGTAACTCTGGGAAATGAAATTAAAGTACTTGGTAAGGCAAATTTCCTTAAAGGTCACTTATCCTTGCATATGCCCAGCAATTTACTGTGCAGATAACTTGAAATGTGCAGACAACTTGAAATGTGAATTTTGGGGTTTGCACATCTGACTTAAATTTGATTTCTCTATGTTCATGTGCACATGGCTTTATTTCCCCTAGTTAATCGTTTCTTCCCTTGGAAATAAAGAGCCTTCATTTCAGACTTGCTTTTGTGCTTCTGTTTAATTTCAATTCAGTTGGTTTGTGATCTCTCCAGCCACCATTATTGCCTACAACCAGTCTTCCATGATCTTCGTTTTATGTATCAAATGCCGAAAATAGCATCGATACCTGTTGTTTTTGTGACTGCATGATGGAAAAAAACAGTTACTCATGCCTGGGAATAATTACGACCCAGTAACTTTAGTATAATTTATTCCCCCATTTATATCTGGAAATTGAAGTATTCCAGACTTGGTTTCATGTAATTAATATTTATGTCTTTGCACCTTTTTAGAAATTTCTGTCCAGATTATGATCTATGGCAGATAATTTACAATATTTATGTTGCTTTTCCACGATGTTTTCTTATCTGTAGTACATTGTTGAAATCTGGCTTTTTAGAAGTGTTAGGGGGAAGGTGGAAGTATCTCTGTCACCTGGCTTACTATTGTTTTGTCCTGGAAAGTCCTGTTACATTTTTTGAAGTGCAGGTACAGCATGCTAATGTAAAGTAGCCCATATGGGTTACAGATTGTATATGCAGTATCACATGCTGCCTCAGCAGTTCAAGTTCATTATATTCTTGGGATCATTGCATTAATAAAAGCAAGTTTTCAGTTATATCTATAATGTGTTGCTATGGGCTAAGCATTTTAGAAATATAAAGTCTAAAGGTTAATTATGGAGGTTTATTTAAAGGAGTTTTCACATTAATTTAAGCTCTAAAATATTTCAAGACCTACATATCTATTGTAGTGGCTGTTAGACATTATGAAGACAGAAATGAAAGAATGGTAACAGAAACTGGAACTTCACCTCCTGGCTTTCTTGCACATACTTCTTTTCTTTCTTACTCCAGCATGCCCAGAATAACCTGCTCATCCCTTCTGATGGACATACTGGTTCTGTTTCTGTTTCTGCATGACAGCAGTACATAATATGCTTCCATTATATTTTCACATGCTTGGCATCTCCTCCTCTCTTTGATTTCCGCACTGTCTGTCACTCTGCAGAGTGCCTGGTGACATGACTTTTATAGGACCAGGTCTTGAGAGGCCTGTATAAAACAAGGTATGTAGCAGTCACTGGAAAGAATAGTACCTGTATGCAAATGGGCTTTGCAGCTACAACTCTTTGAGCTGCACTGCCCGTGGTGATGTACGGCACAGTCTTCCCCATGTCTTACACAGATGGAGTGAAAAATCCTTTCCATCCATGAACAGTGGGGAAGTAAAACCACAGCCCTTCTTTCTTATGCATATATAACCTTCACAGAAAACATGACATCAACAAAAATGACATGGGCACTACAGATGGATCAAGTAAGAATGCAGATATGTCATCTTGAGATTTTTTTACTTCATAAATAGCAGCTATTCCTAATTTTGTATTATGAGCCAATCAATGTTGAGATATTCAATAGATTTGATTGGCATGTATTTAAAATAATGGAGCAAATAGTGTTGGTAGGGTTTTTAAAATTGAAAACCAATGGACATACATATATGATGCTGATTTCTGCAGTTGTCTTTGTTCCTTGGGAAGCCTCTAAAATTTTGGCAGCCAAAACAAGATCATATTACTCAGGGGAAACAAAATAAATATCTTCACATTTAATATAGGAAATAATGTGTTTCATACCCTCTTTGTCACATATTATTTATTTCTTATCCTTGCAAGCATTGTATTTGATTTCTACTGCACAATTATATTAAATGGAAATATGAGTGGTACTGAGGAGAAAATAAAACCATCTGCCTGAACATAGAGAGTTGAAGTTTTAATAAAAAAGAGGTACTCTTTTTAAAGGCCATATGAACATAATACCCCAGGACCACAAATGTGTTTCTAGTGGGAGAATGACATTTTCGTAAAGATTACAAAAGCATTAAGCTTGTTACTTGTTAAGCCTATAGTAGGGGGTAAGATAACAGTATCTAAGTTACTGAAATGTCAGTTGAACTGACAGAATTTCAAAGCTGGTAGCATGCCTGAATACCTTCCTTCTTTTGAGAGCAGTTCCTTGAAATTACTTATTAAGCCCATAATATGAAGACGGGCAGCGAAATCTCATTATTGACTCTTCATCATATTGAAAAGATGCCCATCCCAATTTTTATTATCATGGGTTTTATTTGATAACCTTAACTTTCTTTTTCAAATTATTTATGTATATTTTAAGCATAAAATTCTTGATGCTTTTTTGGGTTGCATTTTATTAGACTGTTGTGTCCTGATGAAGTTCTTCCACATCTTTTCCAATAGAAAAATCTTGTTTTCCAACAGCAGATCTGTTTTCTGAACTCTGTAGAGGTTGAAAGAGGCATGGTTCCATTCTTGGGGTGTGGGGGTTTTTTCTTGTCAAAATGTCCAAAATTAGCAAACACTGACTAGTTATCTTCCTTTTTGCTCTCTCTCACCCCTGCATGTTCTTCCTCAGTGTGAAGAGAGCATTTAACTCACTATGCCCTCTAATTATTGCATTCTACTCTCAAGTTTGAAAGATGAAACTGATTTCCTCTCCAGTCTGATACTTTATCAGTGGTCAGAGGTCAATTTGAGTTTATATATCATAGTTTAATGATATATATCATCATATATATCATATGTTTAATAATAAAAAGTGACAAAATCTGAGAGAGAATTACTAAACTAAGTTCCCTTCAAAATATAAGCCTGCATGAAGAAGAGTGTATGGAACTAAAGCAGATGAGAGAAGACTTCAAAGACGCCTTTTAAAGAAGCTCCTGCAGTGTTGATTGAACAGAAAGTTGTTACAGAAATCTTCAATATATGCATCTACCATCATATAATCACAAGTTAATTAAATGGTCCTGGCTGTGATTTTTGTCAAGACAGAGAACCTCTTCTGACGCAAAATGTGTATTCAGAGAGCAAATTTAAATTTAAAAGGGAGAAAGTATTTTAGTCACTATAGTTTTGCAAAAAATTATGTGTTTAAATTGGGTGTGTCACATCCACAAGATGGATGTTACGTGCTAAGTTAGAACATGAATCTCCTTTTCACTGTGACTTAGTCTTAGAAAATTGAAAAAGCCCTCCATCTTCAATCAAGGGACTGTTCTATCTGCTGTGTTTTTTAAAAACAGAGTTTCAGTCATTTTATGTTACTTTTTACTAGATTTGCTGAATATAGCAGGGTAATGGAGTTACTCCTGTCTGTCTGATGTAGAGAGAAAGGTGATTATAGATCAGTCCAACTTCATAGTTAGAAAGTTAGCAGTTAGTGTTCTGGAGATTTTTAGGACCCTAAATGTTGTGGACTGTCTGGCACTGGATCGGTTACTAGTCTTAGATTTTCAAGATGACTTCCTTTTCCTCAGTAGGTTCACGCACTGATGATTCTCTGACTAAGATCCAAATCTTTGTATTTAAGTACAAGGAATAGTGTATGGATTTGCTGTTCATGTGCTGGGAAAGTCCAGCAATTTGTGTAGTGCAGGAATTAAGTGTTTTGTTATGCACAATAATATCAACTAATAAGAGGTGTTTTAAAAGTACACTCATCTCAGTGACTAGGAACCTATATGTGTACATCCATGCTGACATATGATTAATCCTTCATTTGTGTTTCAGCCTTACCACAAAATATTATTAAGAGGTTGTGAATTTCCAAACTTAATTCTCATGAAGTTTTTTAATGGCAGTGTCTGACCTTTTTTCTGTATGCCTAGATTTATTTCTGATTTTTATATTCCTTTGAAAAACGAGAACTTTGTGGTGACTTTGCCTAACTAGGGTTTTGAAATCTAAAGAGGTAGGAAACAGAAATACAAGTACTGACTCCAGCTTTTTAAGTATTTTTTTCAGTGTCTTCTCTTATTAGAACAAAAGCTGTCACTATCTGCCTCTGTTATATCTTGGAAATTCCAAGGATTAAGAAAAGCAAAAGTGACAGAGGCACTTTAATCTATTATTTAAGGAAATACATAATATAATGTGTAGAGTACACAAAAGAATGATGAACACTTGATAGAAATTCCTGATTGGTTGAAAGTTACTAACACTCTAATTTACTAATCTTATTTTAATAGAGTGAGTCTGATGTAGTGAACCAATCTGTAAGACACCGAACCATTCCACTGTGAATATAGATAGAGGGTAGAAACGAATCTAGCACACACTTTTATATTTGCAGACATTAAAGAAATTGAAATCAGATTAAAATAAATAAGTTAATTACTGTGTTTTCAAATACAAATTAGAATTGTTTTTTATCAGCCAAGTGTTTTAAATGGCTTACAGGAAAACATGCAAGTCTTATCAAAGACAGAATTCATGGGAAATTTTGACAGACCTGGCAGTATGTAATTTCTCATTCAGAAAGACTGATGAAGAAGATTAACCTCTTAGAGTTCTTCAAGGACTCCTCTGTTTCAAAATAAGTGCTGTGTCCGGATTGCTACAGACTCCCTCAGTATTTCTGCTTTCTTTAGACACTCTACTTCGATGTTTCCTATGTGTGTGTGTAGGAAATATGATGATGACTCCCTCAGCGCACAGTGTAGACAAACAATTCAAAAAATGTGAGGGTAACCAGTTTCTGTCATTGGTATGGCCACAATACAGTGTCAGTTCTACTGAGAAATGTTATAAAGAATAGCATTTTGTCACTGGATGATTCTTGCAGTTTTCTAAAGAGGACTGTTTGCCTATAGTCACTACTTCAGAATAAATTCTCAACTATAGAATAAAAGCAAAAGAAAAGAATATAGAAAAAAAGAAAACCCATAAATGCTATAAATGACTGCAAAAGGGAAGTGTAAAGAATGTCTACTATTTCATTATTATGATAATTATCAGAAAATTTTTGGATATCAGCTGCTAAATTCCTTAAATGGACCCATAATTAATTAGTTTTTATTCAGAGACTAATTAATTTGTTTACATTTGAATTCTTTAAAATGTCATTGTCTACGAGAAATTGCAGTGTATAATCAGAACGTCCTCTAATTTATTAGAGGATATGTGTGTTTTTGAAAATTAATGTGCACGTTGAGACTCTGGTTTCAGAGCAAGCTAAGATAGGTATCTGCGTATGAAGTAGTTCTATTAAACATTATTACGGGACACTTCATCCTCAGAGCACTTGGGGAAGTCTGTGTAATTTGTTCAATGGACTTGTAAAGTAGCTGTATGCTGTCAAGGAGTCAGATTGGTGAGATGATCTGCACAAGATTACTACACCAGTTTGGTGTCAGAGCATGATCCAGTGTTCTTGTTTTCCAGCCTGTGTTTCCAGCAATGGTACATCCTTTCATCTTGGTCAGCGATCATGGTTCTAAGATTTAATTTTGATGGACCTAAACACTCAATGTTAACAAAGGACTTAAGCATTTGGTAACAAACATCTAGCAACCTGATATGGAATCAACCTTCAGTATGAGGTGAAAACTGATCTCATTTAACTGTGAAGATGTGATGGAGCAGATTTGATTAAAATTTCATGTACAGTGAATCTCTTTCAAAAGACTAGTGTAGTCTTTACTGAGGTTGTTTAATAGATGGCAATGACATACCTCTTTCTATGGCAGACACACTCTCTTGATGAAATATATGCAAATTCGTACATGCTTACCACGTTTATACGTAAGTTGAGATCCCTTATTTCACTCTTTTTTTCTTTTTTTTTTTTGACACATGCACGGTATGGATCTATAGTACAAGCACTTACAAAAGTCACAAGTTAACGGTGATGTCTAATAAGAAAATGTTTGTTTTCTTTAGATCTATGAGCTTTTTTTAAAAAAAAAAAAACCAACAACAAAAATAACCACCTTGTAGTTTGTTTGTGTAAACTGCTTTATCAGATTCTCCCAACACTCCTGGGTTTCACGGGAACTAACAGGGAGCTGCAGAGCAGGACAGGTGTTTAAAAAACCTTAAACACTTGGATAACATTTTGCATCCATACAGTTTCCTTTGCTACAATGATAGTTCTTTATAGGTCTGTCAGTTTCAATCAACAGAGAGCACATGTGATCAGTATATCTGATAAACTTGTCAATGCCTTTTTAAAGCAGGATTCCCCAACCTATTCTGTTCAACTCTCCTCCCCCCTTCCCTTTTTCATCATTTCAAGTAGAATCTTGATAAGACAAAGGCATGTCATAGGCAGCTGTGTATAGCTAGCTCAGGCTACAACTAATTTGTGTAGGAAAAAATTAAATCAGGAGGTAAATTATTTCATGATTGCTCATTCCCAACAGAGTTGGGCATCATTCTGAAGAAAATATCAAATAATTGGTTTCAGGCCATGTCAGACACATGCAATTCCCTTCACTAATGGCTATGTGAGGTAGTACTGAGCCTCAGGGGTCATCAAAGAACTGAAAATAGCTTAGTGCCAGGCACAGCAATAGAGAGACAGAGCACAGAAGAAATGAAGTGGCAGTAAGTGCAATCTATAGGGGAAATGTGCTTCACTTGGAGTTTAATATATTGGCTTGGAATCTGGCAGTAAGCCATGCAACAATTGTTTACCTTTTTGTCAGCATCTGCATCTGTTCTGTTTTGTAAACGGCACTTAACTTTGAGTCAGTAAATGCTGGAATCAATAACAACTGTTAAGGGATTTCCTTTCTTTTTTTCATATTCCATAACAAATGTGTGCTACAAACAATGTTTGCCTTAGATTAACAAGGAACAGACATTAACAGGGTCAAAGGGATTTAGTTGGGAACATTTTATAGCTCCTTGGGTTTACAGTAATTGTATCTGTGTGATTTGAATGTATCTTGTAACCTATCCAAATTAAACTGTTAAAAAAATGCTAGCATGCAGTAATGAAGATGATTTTTTATAATTATCTTAAATACTGTGTATAGAAAACTGCTGGCACTGTTTGTAATAGTTTATTTCTGTGTAATATTGTGTATTACATCTGCTATGCAGAAGTATTAAGTTGCCTCTTACAGTATGAAGAAATTAGTGATTATATCTAGCAATACTAATTATTTAAACCTTTACATTACGTTGTTTAAACGAGTTACATTAAAAAATATCCACCAACATGCAGATTGGGAAAACTGTGAGCAGATGTCCATAAAAATTGAATATATCATTACTAAATGCAAATGAAAGAATAATACAGTTTATATACGAGCTCTGTTTAGGCGATAGTGTGCAGATGAATGCTGTCATAAATGCAAGATTGTTATAATAGTTATAGCATCACTTAAAAGTTAATATAGCTGAGAGTTGAGGAACACATTATTGTTAATGGAATTTATGTATGTAACTCCCTGTGCACTGCTCTGCAAATTTACCCCTTGAAATATCCCTATACACAGTGACAATCAACAGCTGTGTTTCTGTTCCTCTATTAGGCTATTTCTTTTCAAATTTTAACAAAATGTTAGTTCATTTATGAAAGGGCTTTATTATTTGTACACAGGTTGTAGTTAGATTTTAATTTTAATATTACACTTTTCAATTTTCTTCCTCAAATAGCTTTATTGGATGAAATCCCTGACATCACTTTCTTGTGTCCCTTGTAGAACAATATTTTAGATCTGTCTTATATGAAATTAAACCTTATAAATGGGGGCAGGGGAATAATGTTTAATGTATTGGGAAGGTATTTTATAGTAAAATTGATTAAAAGGGGTTTAAACCCTTGGTTCCTG
>NW_009918541.1:14064-18629 GCF_000696875.1 Nestor notabilis
AAATCCCCACTGTAATCACTGAAGAAGACAGTCATCAGGTTGCTTTCCAAGGACTCCATCATGAGTCTCAGAAGCAGTTTAGCCAGGTGGCTCTGTACACTAAGAAGTAAGGCTAATTAATCTGAGAGCAATGCTGTCATAATGTAGCTATTCTTGAACATCGACAGCTAGCTTGGTTATGATGCAGGGATTTCTGCACCACACTTTACTGTGTCACATTCCTGGATAGGTTGAAATGATCAGAATTAGCCATTCAATTTATGAGATGTTGTGAATGCTGATTTTTTAAAAACATATAGGATAATATGCTCTTTTAAAAAAACATACCAAACCAAACCAAAAAAAACCACACACACACACACACACACACACAAATCACAAAAGTTATGTTAAAGTTATGGGATTTATTTGTATGCATTCTTTCTTACGCCTTTTGAGATTTTAAATGCTCCCAGGCTATAACCAAGGAAATTGGAAATACTTTACTTAATGATTCAAAAGCTACAGCTTTGAGGAAAATACCCCTTTTGAAGCATGCTATAAAATCACAAATTAGCAGGTGTACACAGGTCATTTAGATCTAGCACAGCCTTATTTCTCATGCTGCTTCGCTTTTAGAGATGAGGACAAATCTTTTTAAGTTGTAAGGCAGATATCTTGCTGCTGAATTTAAGTATTTAAAAGAAGCTCAGGCACTATGATCAAGTGCTTTACTGATTGTGTGTCTTTCACTCTGTGTTGCTTGAAAAATGTTTTAATTAACTTATTAGCTGGCTGAGAATTCATATGGGCACTTCTCATCACTGGTGAAGTAAAATTCTCTAATACCATCTTTTTTTATTCCTAAGAGCCTGAAGTGGTCACATTATTTTGCAGAAGGTATTTTTCTATGCAAATATATAAAAGAAGATGGAGATTTAGTGTTGGTGATATATTGCATCAACATGGAATTTTACCTTAATGTTTGAATGACATGCTGTTTTTTTGTTAGAATTAATATTGAGTAGAATTAACTCTACAATGTATTTATCTTGTTAGAAGGTGAGATATTAATTTAACTATTAGTGTTGCAAAGTTGTCCCTGATTTCACTAGTAATCCCTGTGTGTCTCTTTTACAGTATTGCTGCTGCCTGTTTCACTAGACTATCCCATATACACATACATTTCAGTTGTAGAAAAAAGCGAAAGATACTTAAAGAAGGGTAACAAGATGATAAAAATGTACAACAACTTCTATACAAGGAGATACAAGCAAGCTACAATTCCTCAGTTTGAAAACAAAATTAAAATGGTGGGATACAATAGACCTCTATAAAATAGAGGCATTATAAAATAAACAGGTTTCAGTAGTTGACTGGTTCTTAAAACTGGTTGACAACAGGTGAAGTTAGAAGATGAAATATTCAAACAAACCAAATGATGCGTTTGTTAACCCACAGTGTAGGTAAAGTGTGGAACTTAATTCTACAAAATGTTATGGATAGTGAAAATTCAGAAGGGGTTGAAGGGTAACTGGAGAAATTGATGAAATAGAAACCCAGACTGTCAATGTATGTTACATCTGTCTGTGGAAGCTGCCCAACTTCAAGTGGTCAAGAGCTAGGTAAGCTCTGAGGAAAAAATACTGAAGAAAAAATTGTTTCCTTGTTACATTTTTATTTAGTCTTCCTCTTTCAGTCACTGTCCGAGCCCAGGATACTGGGATAAAACACCATAGCTGAACCCAGTATAGCTGCTCTTACAAGGTCATGCTTTTATGATTTTTATACATAGACTCTTATTTCTTAGCCACCCCTGTTTGAGGTGCTTGTAATTTTTCAAATTAAATGTATCTTGCACTTAAATTTCTTAAAATTAGTCGAAGTGAAACCCACTTGTTATTACTCTCTATTCTCAGGATTTTGTGTTAAAAACCTCAGTAAAATTACCATTAATTTGTTTGGAGTGCTGTGTTTTTCATACTCCAAGAAAAATATTGAGTCATGATTTTTGTTAATATTTGATAGAAGGAGGGGTTTGCCAGCTAGTTAAGTTAAAATTGTTTTCAGTCTAGCATTTCAAGCCTAAGATGTAAGAATAAATACAATTTAAGGCTGTCTGCTTATCTGCAGTTTAGAAGTTCTGAACCCTTAGAATGCTACCAGAAGTCTAAATAAATATCGGAATTTTGTGTGTGTAACTTCATATGCACAAAACTAATGTAATTTTTGTTGATTTCTAGTTAATCACTAAACCTCATTCTTGAAAATTATGATGCGAGTGTTTACATTTTGTAGGGTGTGTTTGCACTATGTGTTCATCTCTGCAATCTCTGCATCTGAATCTAAATATTTACCGTTAACCAAATGTCATCATTCATGCAATGAAACAGGAAAACCGTGTGTTTGTTACTGATTCTTGACTGTTTCAGCAGAAACTTGTTTCTGAATGTTATGTGTGTTCTTTCTACCTAGGTTCTTTCATGATCTTTTCTGTACAGCTCCTCCAATTGCAGGAGAATTTTCGAATCTGAGGAAGGAGGGAGAAAAGCAATAAATAGTGAGATGACTGTTGCAAGAATTTCAGGTTTTGAGTGATTTAGCAGGTTAGCATAATGGGAGAGGACCCATAACCTGTGTTACAGTGGATTTTAAAAATCTCAGGGCAGATTCTTCTGGAAACCATGCTAAGACACATGAAAAACAATGAGGTGATTAGTGACAGCCAACATGGCTTCACTAAGGGCATATCCAGCCTGAACAATTTGGTGGCCTTCTATAATAGGGCTATGGAACTGATGGATAGGGGCAGAGCAGTTGACGTCTGGACTTGTGCAAAGTGTTTGACACTGATTTGCATGGTATCCTTGTCTCTAAACTGGAGAGACATGGGTTTGATGAATGGACCACCCAGTGGATAAAGAGCTGGCTGGATGGCCACATGCAGAGAGTTGTGGTCAACGGCTCAATGTCCAACTGGAGATGGGTAAAGAGCGGTGTCCCTCAGGGGTCGGTGTTGGCACCAGTCCTGTTCAACATCTTTGTCGGTGACATGGACAGTGGGATTAAGTGCACCCTCAGCAAGTTTGCCAACATCACCAAGCTGTGTGGTTCAGTTAATGTGGTGGAGGGAGGGGATGGCATCCAAAGGGACCTTGACACGCTTGTGAGGTGGCCAGTGCGAACCTCATGAAGTTCAACAATGCGAAGTGCAAGGTCCTACACCTGGCTCGGGGCAATTCCAGGCACAGCTACAGGTTGGGCAGTGAGAAGATTCAGAGCAGTCCTGCAGAGAAGGATTTGGGGGTGCTGGTCGATGAGAAACTCAACATGACCCAGCTTCTGTGTGTGCTTGCAGCCCAGAAAGCCAACCATATCGTGGGCTGCATCAAAAGAAGCATGACCAGCAGGTCAAGGAAGGTGATCCTGCCCCTCTACTCTGCTTTCATGAGATCCTATTTGGAGCACAGTGTACAGTTCTGGTGTCCTCAACATAAAAAGGACGTGAAGCTGCTGGAGCAAGTCCAGAGGAGGGCCATGAGGATGATAAGGGGGCTGGAGCACCCCCTTTATGAAGACAGGCTGAGAAAGTTGGGGCTGTTCAGCCTGGAGAAGAGAAGCTGCATGGAGACCTCATAGCAGCCTTCCAGTATGTGAAGGGAGCCTACAAGGATACCAGAGAGGGACTCTTCATCAGGCATTGTAGTGATAACGACAAGGATGCAAACTAAAACAGGAGAAGTTCAGGTTAGATATAAGGAAGTTCTTTACTGTGAAGGTGGTGAGGCACTGGAACAGGTTGCACAAAGAAGTTGTGAATGCTCCATCCCTGGCTGTGTTCAAGGCCAGGTTGGACAGAGCCTTGGGTGACATGGTCTGGTGTGAGGTGTCCCTGCCCATAGCAGAGGGGTTGAAACTAGATGATCTTAAGTTCATTTCCAACCCAAACCATTCTGTGATTCTATGATTCTGTTCTAAATTACTCAGAAGCTGAGTAAACTCATTTGAGTTTAGAACATTAGAAAAGGCAACTGAAGAGTTTGTCCATACAGATTGTAGAACTGTTTTGGCTTAAATTTACCTAAGAACATGGATTAACTGTATGTTAAGGAGTGCAAGACCCATGGATTTTATGTTAAAATGTTAAAACACCTTTGTGAGAATTTTGAGAACTAAATTAGTATTTTGGTTGCATAATAAGCAAGGACGGAACAGATGCTTAGATTGGTTGGCTCTAATGATGTATAAAAAAAGTAGATCAAACCTGATTTGTGCTTTATTATCGATGTATGTTTATCATAACACTACCTTAATTTGGAGGATGTGCTTGTTTCACGTGTTCTGCTTTTTCCCAATGAATAGCTTTTGTTACTTTTGGTTGTGTCATTGATGCCTTCACTCAGGGCCTCTTCTCAGGTATGTGGTATTCAAAATGGCCTTATTTCTTCCTTAGACTTGCCAGCATTTGAGGCTTTCCTGTGGCTTTAGAAAGTACTATGCATTTTCTGCTTTTTGATGTCATGAGGCTTGGATGAGATCTGAGCAGAAACTTGAGATCCACTTGTCCTGGGTTCAGCTACAGCAGT
>NW_009918542.1:0-21536 GCF_000696875.1 Nestor notabilis
AGCGGGATGTGTGGGCAGGAAACACGATTCACGGGACGACCCTCACGCCTGGTGTTCCCCCCTCCGCGCCCTGCGGGCCGGCTGCGGGCGCTGGTCAGAACCGGGCCCTGCCCTGCCGGTGTCCCCGCCGGTGCTGCTGCGGTTTTGCACCATCACTGTAGGGTGTGCGAGTAGCCGATGTGCAGGCGCTCGCACCCTCTCCCGGTGCAGCCTGGCCCGCTGGCCTGGTAAATGGCTCCCCGCCCTTTACCCCCAAGTTGTCATGTTTCAGACAGTTTCTCGGGACGTAAACAGCCAGCTCCCTCCTTTCTTGGGAATGAGGGAAAGGAATGTGTGCATTTCGGAAGTTTCTGTGTATTGCGTATTGCATGCTGAGCACTGTGACTGGCATGACATGTTTCTGTCAACATAGGACCTAGTTAGTGCTGTTATGATGTGGGGCTTTTTCCCTGCTAATAAAATAGATAGTTGTGAAAAGGAAGGTTCTTCCAAAGATGAGTGATTCTTGAAAGGTAAGGGCGGAAACAAAAGCATGCTAGAATAAGTAATTTTCAGTAGTATGCTGTGATTATATTTTATACCCATAGGGGCATTGATAAAAATCTTGTAACGTTTCATATTTAGAATCTGCAATATTAGATTATTTTTTTAAGCTGTCACTGTTACCCGAATTTAGCAGCACATGTACTTACCTAATCCTATAAATGTTTCTATTTTATTCTATTTCATTTTTAGCAGATTTATCTTTCATTGTTTTAGAGGGACAGAGTGGAATTCTTGATGGTGTAAAAAAAATCTTTAAATGGACAACTAGAACAAATTAATGTTTATGTTATAGAAGAACACTAGTCTCCCAAAAATACCTTTTGCTTGCCTGGCTTTTAGACAGTCTTTTAACAAACTATACTTGCTTCATTGATCCATCAAATCAGTTAAACCCCAAAATCTGTCTGTTCACACATACTAATTTCTTGATAGCTTCAGTTTTTAAATTGCACATTCATAGACAGAGTCATAGCTGGAACTTACCTTTTCATTTCTGTTTTGTGTTTTAAAATGCTGCCAGGTCTGGCTGCACTCAGATTGCAATACACTGTATTCTTACTGCAGGAACAGGTTGGAGGAAAATGGAAAATTTAAATTAAAAAGCTACTGTGTCTGATTCAGAGCTTTCAAATGTTGAACTGTGTTAAGCTGGAAGCTGTATTTATATGAAACAAAGTGATGATACAGGGAATATAGAATAAATACTAGATTAGAAATTCTGTCAGTATGAAGCCATTGTCAGTCAATCATCTTTATTGTGCTGTGTGTTTATGTACTTAAAGCATGAAATGTGCATTCTTCAGGTATAAACTTTGGTTTCAGGCTAATGCAAGTATTAGCAAAATTCCTATAAGGCAGACTGAGCAAAAACAAAATCTGAAACATAACGAGACTGCAGTCCTAGTATTCCATGGAAAGCACTCTCTATTACTATGTTATTACAGTAATATACTATAGAAAGAGCTATCTATTGGAAGAACATCGAATGCACTCTCAATAAATATTTTCTAACTGCTTGTTATTCTGAGATATTTAAAAAGTTTTGTGGGCACAGACTAATTCAGTTCTGAAATACTGCGTTGAAGAAGACAATATTGGCAGGAGAGGATTCTGAGTGTTATCTTTTAGAAAGTAATTGGTTAGTACGAGAATGTTTTACTCGGAATAGCTGTAATTTAGTGTAGGAAAAAGTAATTTTTTTCAGTGCAGCTCATTGTTCAGGGTTTTTTTTTTTATTGGGACAGTGTAGTACTACTGATGTGTTTATAACAGAGATCAAGTTTAAGCCTAGTCATCTAAATTGGACAAATATTTTTTTTTTTTTGTTTTCTTGCCTCAGGATTTGCTGACCTTTAGGGTAACAGTGACAGTAAAATATATTGGTATGCCCCTGTGTAAAGAATTATTTAAGTTAAAAAGTATATAGGACTTGTCTTAAGGAGCTGTTGATAAGGCTTTAAGTTTGTGATTGCCTGATGTAATTTTTTTTTAATCTGCTTCACTTGATTAGCAAAACCAAGGTCTGTAATACATTTATTCTGAATTTTATTCCATTTCAGGGGGAAGTCTTAAAAACATGTCCCATGGTGGCTAACGCATTACACATTTCCCTTGGTGACCAAAAGATTGGAATCCTGTTTATATAGTACTTCGTATTCCTAGAAATTTCAGTCATTAGTGGTATTTTGGGTCATGGTTAATTCCCTCTGCTTTTATGATAGCTAGATTTTTTTGGATTCTGGAACCATCAGGAATACCTAAAGAAAATGGCAAAACAGATAATTTTCAGAGTATTGCACAAATGTGACAAGGGGAAAAATCGTAAAGTGATGCAGCTAAGAGGCAGTTGATACACTATGTAATACAGGTTTCAGAGACTCAGTATGGAACACTGAGAATTTGCCTCATGGTACTTGCATCCAGGTCTTCAGCTGTATTACTCCTGTGTAGGTTAGATTTCTTCTGTATTTTAATGTAATGTATTTTGTTGAGCTTCAAAAATCTGAAGTTTTGGGTTTGTTTAGGACTGGATAGGAAGAATGGAAACATGAGTCACTTAAAACAAACTAACATCTTCTGCTTCTTATTGGGGTCTTTTTCATATGACTCATGCTTGTCATCATTGGCTGTCGCTCTAGTTTAGTGAAGATTATGGTAATCTGGAATTGGCTCCTTGTGAGTAAATGCGTTTATATTTTTTTTTTTTTAAAGCAGTTTGTAGTTTAATAGCAGCACTTGAAGTTTTCAGTTCAGAGATTTCTAGCATTTTGATGGAAACTCAGTCTTCTTTAAGAAGCCAGTTTTGCAATTGTAAGTAACAGTAGCAAATTAAATTGGTCTTGGATGATGATCCTTTTTAAAAAAACCTTCACCAAATCTTTAAAATCAGACATGGTTCTGCAACACCTAATTGAAAATCAACTCTGGTTGGTTTGATGAGCCTCGGAAGATTAGTAGACAGTGTTCAGAATTCGAATTTCATGTTATTCAGAGATGTCTGACTAGCAATATAAAAATGTCTGGATATTTTAAATTGATATCCTTTATTGAAGTTCTTGCATACAAGTTTGTGAAATCCAGTTCTGTTACTTTCGTAAACATCTCAAAATAATGAGCACACTTTTCTTTTTTGTTTTTGTTATTACCTCAAGGCTGGAAATAAGTCAGTGAGTGAGCAGACTAATGTCCACTTTGAGCATGTCTGTGTGCAATAAATTTTACCTTTAACAGTTTGAGTTACTAGGAGAGATCAGTATAACAGATGATGTTTAATTTCTGATTATTAATCTGATTCAAAATACAGGATTTTTAGTGTATAAAACCACCTGACCTGTTCAAATGACTCTTTCCAGGTGAGGTAGAGAGCAGTTCATTTAAATATTATGGCATATTCTGAAATGCAGGTTTTGATGTCCTTTTAAATAATACAAGAATATTGCTATAGATTATTTTGTAATCACTCCACTGCTCTTGGTAACATTGAAAACCACAGGCTGTGCGTTGCTGCAAGTCGAGAAGGTGGAATTTAAAGGTAAAAATAGCTCAACGTTAAATGCATCCCCTGCCCTCAAGGTCTGTTGCCAAAATTGACACAGAATATCTTTTAGTGTAGGCAGGATTTGAAGTTTCTTGCCTTATTTGTAAGTCTTGCTTATGTCAAATTTTATGCCTGTTTTCACTTTATTCAAAGTACCAGAAAATTTGTAATGTCCCAGATTTGTAAGGTTTTTTTCTAAAAAAAAAAGGAGGCAATTGGGATGTCAATTTTCCAGTATCTTCATTCAAGAACACTTTTGAAACTAAACAATGGGAGTGCAGAGGGGAAAAACTGGTTGTGATTACTAACACAGTTGTGGCTTCTTGATACTTAGAAATGATTCCATTGAAGTTAATGTTTTTGCTGGATGAGTATTGTGTAATGGCAAAGATTGACCATCCCATACAATGACTCAGTATTCAACAAGTAGTCTTTGACTTTTTTCTAATCCAAGAAGAATTCCTGGAATTGTTTATTCTTGCTGTATATCTGTAGTTCTATCCACTGTTTTTTGGCTCAAATGTAATATTAGTATTTTTTAAAATAGTTATTAATGAAAATGGAGACACAAAATGATTAGTGGGAATGTGTTGAGGAAAAGAAAGGAAGATAATGTTTTTTACAATGTGTTGCTTATGAGCTGATATGTTAATACACGTCTCTACCATGGTGTTAGACTGCATTTAAATCTGACAAATAAATGGCAGTTATGTTGATCTGTGAAGTCAGGCATGTTACAGGTGTTAGATTATATTTTGGGAGATCTAGTTTGCTGTTTGTTTTAAGATTCAATAATGGAAGATCTTGCCATGACAGAGGTATGCAGTAGTGAAGATTTGGAAGTTTTTCCTTTACCTGCAATTTGTAGGACTCTTTTACTTAGTATTGCATCTTCACTGAGCAGAGAAACACTAGCCAAACCTCATTGTCTTGTCCTTCTAGTGTTATTGGTTATAAAAGCTTCATTTTTACATTGTAAGTAGCATGGTGTCCACTCATCGTGGTGGTTGAGAGCTTAAGGAAGAGTTCTAGGTCACTGTAATACATCAATATTAATATTGTAAAAACCCCTGTACTATACATGACCATTGTGTTCAAGGCCAGGTCAAAAAGTAGGTACTTACCACAGGTGCTGTTTTATGTGTCAGTTAATAGGTCTGAACATTTAGTGTACTGACTGTCCATTGTGGTATTATAAATCGTTCCTGTTGTGGCTTCACTGTGGTTTGTGAATATGTTTTACTTTCTGACCAACTTTGTCTTTGGGAGATGTTTGTTATTTGTGACCATCAGTCATTAAAGGGTTATTACATGCTCAGCTTACAATATGCAACCATAAATTCAGGTTGGAAAAGGCTGCTGGAGAGAACTTGCTGTCTGTAAAGTGGAAAAAAACAAATAATCACTGACTGATCAGATAAGTATTACATTTTCCAGTGTGAAAACGGTTAATTTTCAAGGCATTTATTGCTAGATGAGCCATATAAGTGTGTATAAGCTAATCTCTTGGAGGAAAAAAAAAAAAAAAGAAAAAATCGGCAAAATGACCGAGATAATGTGGTATTATTGAAAATTAAAATGTAGAAACACAACTTAAAACTTTAGAAACTTTATTTTCCTTCAGGTAGTTAAGACTGGTGCATAGTGATCTTGGCCTCTTTAGCTTCTCTTGCTTTTTAGTGTTTTTTTGTATTGCATACAGTTAATTTCATTGTATTGTAAATTGTTTGGCAATGTAGATGTCATATTTCATTTTATGGTTTAAAAGGATTTAGAAATACCTGGTTATGTAAATATTTTTAGTTTTTTTCTATATGAACAAGATCTTGAAAGTTAAGATAGATTACAAAGTATTATCCTGGTGTGGGACTTCAGATGTTTGGTTCTTAATAACATGAATAAGAAGGACAAGGAAAACAATTGTTTGCCTGAATTTTAAAAAGATAGCTACATCAGAATTTTTCCCTTCTGTGTTTCTCAAAATGAGATCTCGTTTGGAGTAATTCTTAATTTGATACTTCAGTGCTTGAATAGGTCTGACCTTGATAGTATGCAAAGCCTTAGAGGATAGAATAATTAAAAGATATGGAGATAAATGGAACGTGGAATAATATGCAGTGTTAAGTGTCCTGAGTACAATGTGCCAGTCTGATCTGAGACCTCCTCTGTGTCTCCTTTTTTCATCTCTCCTGTGTGCCTCCCTCAAACAAAAATGGATCTTACCACTGGATTTTGTTAGATTTTTTCATAGAACCATTGCTCGGTTTGAGTTGGAAGGGACCTTTAAATAGTCCAAATCCCTTCCTATTGGGAGGGACATGTTTCACTAGACCAGGTTCTCAAAGCCCCGTCCAACCTGCTTCCAGAGATGGGGCATCCACAGCTTTTGTGGGCAACCTGTTCCAGTGCCTTACCATCCTTATTGTAAAAATTTTTTTTCCTATGTCCAGTCCAAACCTACCCTCTTTTCAGTTTAAACTCTGTTGCCCGTTGTCCTATCACTGCAGGCCCTGGTAAAGAGTCTTTTTTCATCATTCTTAGAAGCCCACTTTATGTGTTGAAAGGCCATAATAAGGTCTCCTAGGAGACTTCTCCAGGCTGAACAACCCCAACCATCTTAGATGGTCTTTGCAGCAGACGTACTTCAGCCCTCTGATTGTTTTTGTGTCTCTCCTCTGTACCCTAGTCTAACAGTTCCAGGTCTGTCTTGTGCTGGATGCAGTACTCCAGGGGTAGGAGAGCAGGGGAAACAGAGTAGGGAGGGGTACAATCACTTCCCTTGACCTGCTGGCCCTGCTTCTATTTATGCAGCCCATTGTATTATTTGCTTTCTGGGCTGCAAATGCATGTTGCCAAGTCTTACTCAATTTTTCATCCTCTGGTATGCCCAAGTCCATCTCCACAAGGCTGCTCTCAATCTGTTCATCCCCCAGTCTGTATGTATGTTGTGGATTGCCCCAGCCCAGGTGCAGGACCTTGCACTTGGCCTTGTTGAACTTCAGGAGATTCACATGGACCCACCTCTCAACCCTATCAAGGTCCCTCTGATTCCTTCCCTCAAGGAAATCAACATCACCACTGATCTTGGAGTCATCTGCAAACTTGCTGAGGTTGCACTCAATCCCACTATGTCATTGATGAAAGTGTTAAATAGTATTGGTACCAGTATGGATCCTTGAGGGATACCACCCATGGCTGGTTTCCACTTGGCACTGGGGCATTGAATATACTCTTTGGACAAGACCACCCAGCCGATTCCGTATCCATCCAGCAGTCTATCCTCAAAACTGTGTCTCCAATTCAGAGGTAAGAATGTTGTGGGAGGCTGTATCAAAGGCCTTACAGGAATGCAGGTAGGTAACATCCATAGCTCCTCCATCATCCACTGATGCAGTCACTCTATCATAAAAGACCACTAGATTAGTCAGGCATGATTTGACCATGGCGAAGCCGTGTTGGCTGTCTCCAACTCCCTGTTTTCCATATATTTCAACACCTTTCAGGAGGGTCTGCCCTATGATCTGAATATTGATAATTTGATTACTGATTGCAGAAGTATCTGCAAAACTAATAATTAAGTCACAGGTAAAAGAGCTTAGTGGCAAAACATAAGGTGGAGAAGGGACAAGCTGTAAACTGCAGCACAGCTGTTGGGCTATTGGAAGCTTAATGAGGGCATTTCTAAAGGATGGACTGGTGTTGTGTTTGAACTTTATTTAGTATCTTCATTAATGACCTTTGTATGGGTGGGACTGTGTTGGTAGAGTTCACGGGTAATGTGAAGTTAGAAGATGTGGTGAACCCTCCCAAAAATAGTGCATTTGATGGGTGCTAGTAATAGGACTGTTATTTTCCCGTTTTAGTTGGAAATGATGAAGAAGTAAAACTAGAGACCAGTGTTTCATGACAGTTTTACTGTGAGTGTGATTAGTCATGAAATGGGGCAAATATGAGACTATAGTTTTGTAAAGAGGGAAGTATTAATGTCAGGATTTATGGTACTGATGAAGCTTTACCTCAGTGCATCCCTGGCAACACCTAGTTAGGAGAAAATGAACCCAAATGGGAAGGCTGCAAATAAAAAGTTATTAACATAAGTGAAGGAGAATAGATTGGATTGTTTATCTTAGCAAAATGAAGACTGAAAGAGGATCTAATTGCTATCTATAAATATATCAGAAGAAGTAAGCACTGGGGAAAAGAAAAGCTATGTAGGCTAAAGGGCAGGATTGGTACAAAAATGAATTGACATCAAGTGTCTATGAATGTATTTAGATCATTAGAAATTAGTTAAATTTCAAATCTGAATCATGTCAGTCTGAACCAACCTTCTAAAAATGATGTGGGCAAAACCAGTTATAAATGCATCAGATACCATCTTACAAAATGGTTTGTTTCATGTGGCCTTTAGAAGGCTTTTCCTAGGTCATGAGGTTATGATATTCTTGAAAGTTTGGTAGGACAGTGGTAGTACCTAATTATGTACTTAAGCTAGAAGCTGGTATGTCATATTACATTCCAAGACATGAGGATAGCATGACTGAGATAGGTATTTAATGTTCTTTTCTTTGTAAGAAGGGGTGTTCATTAACAAAAAATTGTATACCTAGGATTAACTGCTCTGTGTCTGAAGTAACCTTGGTGATTATAATTCATAGGAGTATGATGTTGATTTAACATGTTTAACATGTTAACAGTATGATGATAATATGGCCACTAAGTCTGGTAGACCAAATGAAAGTATAAACTATTTGGTTTTTAATTTGGATGTCTATTAGACATCTACTAGACATGTTCTGTGCTACAGCTCAAGTTGGAACTCCAGCTGCTTCTGTAGAAGCAAGCTGAGTGGTCCTGGGAAGCATGGCTGCATTAGCTCAGCTCAGTACTGTGGTGTGAAGGTACGGAGGGACAAGACTGTGACTGAATGCAACTTGCATTTAAAGCTTGTGTTTGTGTTCCTGAGTGACTTTAGGGTATGCTGTACTTGCCTGTCAGAGATCTGGGAGATGGAGATCTGTAATCTGTGCTTCCAGAAAATGGAAGGTCACTCCACAACTGAAGTGAGCTTTTCCTGTCTTTGGGAGGTAGTACAGTATTAGCTAGACCTGTCTGTAAGAATTTTAATGTCTGATAGATAAACCTGTTTAGACTGGGCTCTGTGTTATGTGCTGAGGCTAGACACTGTCTAACAGTCAGACACCTGAAACTGTTTTGGTGGTGGTTTGTTTGTGGTTTTTTTTTCCCTTAAGAATGCACAGGCTTTTGTCCACACTGGGAGAAGTGTGAAATGGATTTATTTTTGAAGTTACTTTGTTACACTGTTGGGATACTACTTGCAAGGAAACTGGTGAAAACCAGAAGAGCTGTGGTGTTCTGTTTAATGTTTGAGCCTGACCTCTGATACCCAGTTCTTTGAGCACACAGCGAAGAGTGCTAGGTAACAGGTTTTGGTCAGGTCTTCTGTGGAAAGACTGATTTTGTATGTGCCGCTGCAGCTGTCATCTGAGATGATTACAAGGATTCTGATTACTGCTATAGAGTTTGAAGAGTGTCTCGTATGTTACAATTCAGATCAGAAAGGTGTATCCAATTGGAAATTTTGTATTTGAGGATGCATGCATATTTTAGGATGTTGAATATTTGAATATTTTAAATGGCAGATCTGGGCTCTTCAGTATCACTGAAGCCTTTTGTAAGCTATACAGCAGTTTAAAATACGAAGCAAATTTCAAAGGAAAAAGAAAGGGAGAAGTTACTTGTTTATTTGGTTCTATTCAAATTTGCTGGTATTCCTGATACCTGACAGCCTCTGTAATTGTCAAATTCATTAGTTATCCTACCTTATGCAACTAAAGAGAATAGTTACTCCAGCAGGAAGGGTTTATAACACTCTCTGTACTGATCAAAATTGTTAGTATTACCTCTGTACTGAAAATATTGCTTGTACATATTACTTAGTTGTTTCAGGACTTTGGGATTAATTTGCTAGTTTAGATGTTTGTGTTTAGCAATAGTAAAATATTTCCACAGCTCTTGTTATTTCAGTGGTGAGAGCATTTTGGGATGACTGATATTGTATCATTAGATTCATAAAGACTTTATCCTAGTAGTATTATGAGCTGCCAATTTTAGTATGCTTTTAACAGTGGCAAGAATAACAATATAACTAAATAAAGCTAAATTGCAAGTAAGGAATTCACAGTAATGTGCAGGTTAAGTTTAAGTAACAGACACACCTTTGATGTTAGTAACATGACAGTTCTTTAGTAATGGCAATCATTCAATAGGAAAAATATCAAGAATAGACATATGACTCAGACTGCTAGATTTTTAAGTTCTTGCTAAATGCTAAATGCATTATCTTTGGATGAAGTTATTTGATGTTATACCATTCTATTAGTGGTGTTGGTTGATGAGGCTAAAGAAACCATTTTTCATATTTAACATTAAATGCAGGACAATTGCCTTTTAGTCTGTATTTTATCTAATATATAAAGTAGATAATGTTCTCTGTACCAGAATTCATGGTAGTGCTCTGCAACTGTGCTTTACCATTGAGATAGATGCTTATTGCATTTTTACTGTATTTTTTTGGCTGTTAACAACTTGTCAGTAACAGGCTGGGGTGAATAGGAAATTTTGATCCAGAAAATGTAACAAAAAAAAATTGTTTGTTTTTGTCTGCTTTGAAATGCCACTGTATTGTATTCCTGTATCTCTTATTTTTTGTCAGAATGGTAGGCAAAAGGTTTCAATTCCCATTTCTTTTACACCAGCTTCCAGTAAGGCATGCGTGCCAGCGTCTGCACAAGCACCTCTAGTAAGCTGTATAGCCATACATGCATGCCTGCTCCTTTGACAGAGGAAGATGAGCTCTTTTAGTATTAAAACCTGGGCATTGTCTCAGCACTTTTTAGAAGAAAAAACTTCGACAGAAACATATCAGCATGTATACTGACAGCATGTCATTGTGGGGAGCTCAGATAAAATCTGATGTTACCCATGGTAAACAGTGCTAGCCTAGAATTAGGCTTCAGAAGCTGTGGATATTGAGGTGTGTCAGCTTCCTTATAAAGCATTTTTTGCATTCTGACATTTGCATGCAGGTTGATGATAAAACTAATAACTTTCTCAAGTGCCAGGGTAGAATAAGAAGTGAAAGATGCTGTATTATTGCTCTAATACATGCGTGTCTACCTAAAAGCCACAGTTATTTGTAGTATTACTAATCTTGCACCTTCATCCACTGGTTGGTCCTGATCATTCAGACCTATAATATTGAAGTATCAATCCATGAAACATAAACTGTTATGCTTCATAGACCACGAATAATTTTAATATAGGTGATTTGTTAGAGTCTGAATTTTTCAAGAAGGTATTTGAATGGTCATGGTCTTGGTATTTCAAGAGGAAGGAATTTTGTTCATTGGCAATGCATGTTATGGATTCTCTTCAGATTATTTTCACAGAGATCTGAATATTAATTTCTTAAAACTATTTTATGGAAATAAACCCCATTCCTTTCTTTTGTGTCAGTTGTGTCACCTATTGCTTTTTTCAGGAAGTACTATAAAATTGATTTGGAACAGCGGAGTGCTTTGTGTATGTTTTAAGATTAGTTTTTTTTATCTGACAGTCAAGGTAGTTTTGACTCACTACAGAACACTGGTCTTTCATTTTTAGACATGTTTCCCTCAGTACCCTTGGTGGAAGATGCTCAGGTCAGAGAATATTTAAGTAAATTGGACATACTTAAGTCTTAGGGCCCTCATGGAATGCACCCACAAGTGCTGAGGGGGCTGGCAGATGCAGAAATGGGCTGACAGGAACCTTGTGAAGTTCAAGAAGTGTAAAGTCCTGCACGGGGGGAGGAACAACCCCAGGCACCAGTACGTGCTGGGGGCTGCCCAGCTGGAGAGCAGCTTTTCCGAACAGGCCCTGGGGGTCCTGATGGACACCAGGTTGACCATGAGCCAGCAATGTGCCCTTGCTGCAAAGAAGGCTGGTGGTATTCTGGGCTGCATAACAAGAGTTGCCAGCAGGTTGAGGAAGGTGATCCTTCTCCTCTGCTTAGCACTAGTGAGACCACAGCAGGAGTGCTGGGTCTAGTTCTGGGCTCATTGGAAGAGACACATGGACACACTGGAGAGAGTCCTGAAGAACCGGGAAGGTTGTGAAGGGACTGGAGTATCTCTCCTATGAGGAAAGGCCGAGGGAGCTGGGACTGTTGAACTTGGAGAAGAGAAGGTTCAGGGTGGTAATCTTACCAAGTTCTACAAGTACTTGAAGGGAGACTGCAAAGAGGACAGAGCCAGGCTCTTTTCAGTGGTGCCCAGTGACAGGATGGTGTGCAGTGATCACAACCTGAAACACAGGAGATTCCCTCTGAACATCAGGAAACAATTTTAGTTTTTCACTGTGGGAGTGACCAAGCACGGGCACAGGTTGGCTGGAGAAGCTGTGGAGTCTCTTGTCGTCTCTGTCCTTGGAGATACTCAGATGCTGTCTGGACACAGTCCTGGGCAGCTGGCTCTGGGTGTCCCTGCTTGAGCAGGGGGTTTGGCCCCGATGACTTCTGGGGGGAGGGGACCTCCAGAGGTCCCATTCTGCGATTCCCATGACAAATGATTGGAAAGAAAAACAATTTAATTTGGGCCTAATTAAAAAAAAAAATTCTTTTACATTGTGCGGCTATAGATTACATGGGGCTATGTAAACTTAATTTCTTTATTCCGTTGTTACTTCCAGTTCTGGCACAATGAGTTGAGGGAGATCTGTTCCTGTCAGGTCTATTGTAAAAGTCATTTAACTTTTTCTCAAAATTTGTCTTGCTGGCTTTTAATATTACTGTTAGTTTCTATCTTGCTGATTTTTAACTCCGTTCTCATTCATTAGAGCTCACATTGTCAAATGCAGTAAATTATTTTTCTCTGTCAGCCCAACCTGACTTTATTTTGTGCTGAAAGAAAAATACTCTGCCTAAGTTTGTTTTGGTAAAGATGCCTTGAAGCATTCTGTATGTTTAAAGGGCTCTTGGAATTTCAAAGGTGATGAAGCAGTTGTGAAAAAACAGCATCCCACTTAAAGCATATAATCACAATAGTTTTTGAAGTTATAGCGTTAATGTACACATTTTAAGGTGTTTGGGTTCCTTTTGCTAGTCTGTGTACTTTTTAATGTGTACTTATATTGTTTTAGATGTGGCTGAATGTATCACTTGACTGTGCCAGTTTACAGCTTAAATAAACTTCAGTTCTGTTTATGGAATAAAGCACTTTCTAGCAGAGTCAGCCTAGGTATTAGCTTTTACAACAGCTACAGTTCAATGTCTTAAATCAAAGAGGACAATATACTTAACATTTGAGCTGTTTCATATAAAATCTGTTGAACTTGTTTCGTAATGCATGCTCATTTTTTACAACTCTGCCAGTTATCTGCCTTCTAATTATCAAAGATTTTACGTAATTTAATAAAATTATAATTTCTTACCAATTTTAGGTAGAGGCAATATTCTGTGACAAGCTCTGTGTGTATATTATGACAGCCTTACTAGTTTCAAATGGAGCTTCTTGATAACCAAACCTGTCTGCTTCTCAGTTACTTTTTATATTTGCTCTGTACTACTAACAACTAGAGATACTGACGGTGATCTGTATCACCTTTCCCAGGGGTACCACAGGCTGAGGAGTTTTGTCTAACCCCTTCAGAAAGGTATATTCATGTAATAATTTTTTCCCTTATGCTTGACCATCCCAGGCAGTAGAAGGATGACATTGGGGGCTGAGGAACTTAAGGAGACCTCATTTTGAAAAGAAAATGACACCGCTGATCAGAAAGATGTCTGTATGGGTCCTACGTGTCCAGTAATAAATAGTCTTTTGGTTTTACTGTACTGGAACTTGCAGGCTTGTGGCAAGCTGGGAAACTTGGCGCTGTGTTTCAGCTGTGGAAACTGGCTCTACCGAATCAGTGTCGTTCTTCCTGCCCGCTAGTTGCTGTAGTCTGAGATGGGTAGTTGCCACAGGCAACCACAGCATTGATGTTGCGGTGGCTGCACTGTAAGATCGTGGAATAGAAATTCAGTACACAGTGGTTTTGGAGATCTCTAGTACTTTTGAGTGTGATTAGGCAAGTGTCTGTCATTTCTTCGTAAGGCCTTCTTAAGTCTAAAAGATGGGAAGAATCTCTGCATGGGTTGTCACTGCTCCATTCGAAACAGTTGGTATAGTCTGTCACTCTCACAACTTTTATTCTAGGAAGATGCGGTAATTGTGCCTTGAATTTACACTACTAAGGGTGTTGCTGAGCTCCCAGTCCACTTTAAAGTAGCTCTGACTCCCAGAGGTTGTTAGATTGAAATTATAGGTTTATATAGTAATGATCTCTTGTCTTTAGACATCATAGTTACATCAGTATAGTTTGAGGACTTTATTACTTAAATTACCACAGCTTCTAAAAACCCTAGTTGCAGATCCAGAAGTCCATTGTCTTAAGTTGTACAGTTGTAAGAGAAAAGATAGTCTTAAACAGTTTACAATGGAAGTATTGGGCAAACAACAGTAGATGAGCACTCACGAGGTATTTTGTGTGGTGGGCATATTTAAACATGAGCCTGTCTAAGGTTTTAAGTGCTCAGATAAAAACCAGTTTTGGCCTGGGTGTCATGCAAAGCAGGGGTTGAGGTGCTCTTTCTGAGAATAAATATTGTGCTAGTGTAGCTGTATGTCTTCTGAGGTGAAGTTGGCATGCATTTGTCCATCTTCATGTGTGCGGAATGCCTGTACCCATCTTTGCCTGTTCTTTTCCTTGTTTAGATGTGGTCTGTGTGGTATGGCTTAAAATGTCTCTCCTTCCTGGTTTTCTCTGTCCCTTGTCTTGTGTTCTCAAGGAACCATCGTGATTTAGGCTTTTGCACTCAGGCTTTTAGTGCCAGCTTGGATTTTGTTTCCCCACTCCCCTAAGTGTTTGTGTGACTGTGAACTCCAGAATCCTCTTTTGCTGTTGCATGGTTTCTTTTTTTGAAGGATGTGATGTGCTAACTTAGATCATGAGACTCCTCTGAATGGTAATAGAATTTTTTTTTTTTGGGTTTGCTATCTTTGGGTCTGCTCCTGCCTGCCCATGTCTGTCAGTATGCCACTAAACTACAAAAAAATCCAGGTTCTGCAGGAACACTGGAATTCAGTCACTTTATTCTTTTGACCACAGGTTTCTTACCAACTATTTAAGTCTGATAGTTGCAAGTCTTGAGAGGCTTTATGCAGCTTATTTTTTTTTCTTCAAAGCTTTTAGAAAGAAGGTGAAAAGTAAAGCTTTCAGAGGGGTACTCTAGACCTTGGAAAATATTTCATTCCACTCTGAAAGAAATGTCTGATACTAAAAAACGTCCCTGAGCTAAAGGCACTTTTTTAGGAAGTATCCAGGAAATGCAAAGGAGGTCATTGCATTCATGTAGCTGGGGAACAAAAGCAGATTATTATTTTTATTAATTAATTATCTGTGGTGGTAGAACTGACAATAAATATCAGAATAATTGGAAGAGTATTTTGAATCCCGTCTCATTATTATGCACTTTGGGAAGGCAGGCATGAAGGGACCTTTCATGTTTCAAAAGAAACAGAGCATCTTTTTCTTTTCCAGGTTTAAAACCCAGTTTATCATCAGCTTATAAATTCACTGCTACTTTGTCTTGAAAGAAGCTGGTTTTGATAGTATGGCTCCTTCTCTAGGTGACTGCCTTTCAAAATGAGCCTCTGAACTTTGCTTTTTTTTTTTGCTTTGAACATAATTCCCTTAGTAAAAGTAGTTGAGAAGATTGAGAAGCAGAGCTCCTTAGGTTGTTTAAGGTTGAAATAAAAAAAAAAACAACCCACACCTTTGAAAGCCAGATTCAAGGTTTATGCCAATGAGCACTGCAGAGGCAATGCCTAGGTGGCTGTTAGTAGAACTCCCAGAATAACTTCCTCAAAAATGTTTGTGTAGTTTGAAAAAAAATAAATGTTTGGTCTTTTCTGTGTGTATTGCCAGTTTAAGGTTTAACCGAGTATTCAGCTGCTTGGTTTTAGCACAGCTTGTGGTATGGGTGATGTGAGTTATTTTTGGATCACACTCTAGAAGTAATGCAACTGGATCCTGCAAGAGGCAAGTGGGAGGAAACTTTTGAAACAGTTTTGTAAATTTTCCTCTGTGATTCAAATTTGCATGGATTGAGAGGGTGACTCTTTCATCCACTGTATAAAGCCAGAGTAGACATGAAGCTTCAGACAAGTCATACCAGTTCCTATTTTCTCAAAAGAGCCTAGTTGAATGAGAAACTATCTCACATGTATCTTCATCTACATCTTGGTATTCTCAGTAATTCCCCTTTTGGCCCTTTATTAATTTGTGTCTTGGTGTTTTGTGTCAAGACTCTGTTTAACACACTCTCAAAATCAAGGATTCAGAATGAGAGTGATTTGTAGAAACAATGACATGGGTCAGATAGTGAGCCCTCTAGTGTAGTAACATCTTTGATAGTGGCCAGTATCTTTTCCCTCAGTGTAGTCCAGACACTTCTGTGGAATAAGATGTTCAGAAAAGAGTTGAATTCCTTTGTCTCATGCAATTAGTGGTTTTGTTGTATCTTACCACTTACTCATATCACATATAATTTTCATCCAATTTGACCTAAAGTTTGCTTTCTTTGTGCTTTTTTTTAATAATGGAAGAGTAATGTCATGTTTTCAGTACTGATGAGAATTATTTTGTAGTAATTTAATGTGTAATTTTTAAAGAACAATAAAGAAGATTCTTAAAAGTTAATGTACACATGAAATATTATTGCATATATGTCATGTTCATGCAAAATTCCAGTTTCTGAGTTACAGTCTTTTAGCGCCTGCGCAGTCTTGCTTTCAGATGAAATAGCATAAGGGAGATTAACACAGCTCAGAACACTGTGAACTTTACTTGCTCTTTGTGCTGTTAGTGTATGGCATTACACAGAGGTTTATCTCTGTTGGAAGATGTGACATTGAAATTATGCTTCTTGTCTGATCCAGTCTTAAAAGCAATTCCTATTTGGTGGTATAACATAAACACAGTTTAGAGAATACACTGCATTGAATACGTAAATGCTGCAACAACAGCTTCTTTTCTGTGGATCAGTTAGAGTATATGCATAAACAGAGTATCATTTCTCTTGCCTGCTTTGAATTTAAAAAATGAGGTTGATGTCTGCTTCTGTAAGTCTGTAGGAGCGCAGAAGCAGAACAGAAAGCAGTATGTTTCAGTATCACAACATTTTCTTTCTTTAAACATTTGAAAGAGTTCCAATAGAGTGTTGCTTCTATTCCTAAAAAAAAAAAAAAAAAAAAAAAATCCAGCAAAAGTCACTTTTCTATATGACCATTACCTTCTAGGTTCATTGCTGTAATGTATATTATTAAAAATAAGGTGTTAATTTGCTTTGCATGTAACACTATATGTACTTAACATGTATGATTTAACCTGCTTTTAGAAGCTTATTGCCATTAACTTATATTTTAAGAGTAATTTATACTGTACAAACAGATTTATTTTCCAGAGATACATGCATATTTAAAAGAAAAAAATCCCTTTTTTCAGGTCCCTTTACAGATGTAGTAACTACAAATCTTAAACTACGAAATCCATCAGAGAGAAAAGTATGCTTCAAAGTGAAGACCACAGCACCTCGTCGATACTGTGTGAGGCCGAACAGCGGAATTATTGACCCTGGGTCGTCTGTAATTGTTTCAGGTAAAAACAGATACATGCAGTTGTAGGTTAGGTGGGCTTAGGCCTTCCATGAAGTTTTCTAAAGCTTGATTTTTGAGGCTGTTTGAAATACGTCAGCTTTTTAAAAGGTTGGTTTTTTTTTTTCCTTCTAATATAACTGTTCCACTTCATTAGTGCAATGTCAACTTGATGTAGGGCTGCAGTGATACATGAAAAATCCTCCATACAGAAATAATTGCCATTTGTCACATTTATCTACAGCTCTCTGAAATGGGCAATGACATTAACAGTACCTTTGCTTCAGACTACTACATTTATGCTTATATCTTGAAGAAGGGCACATTGCTTGACTGCTCTGATATGTTTAAAGTTTAGCATTGGGCAGTTCACATAAAAAAAAATGTGTTCATAACTGTACACTAGTTGTTTTGACCATAGTATTGATCCCTGAACGCTATTATTTATCACAGTAGTATATGTTAACTGGCAATCATTAAATTTCTTTAAAAAAAAAAAATTTGCTGTTATTTTAGGTAGATGGAACAGTTCGTAGCCCTTAAATTTGGAAAATCTAGTATGTTTCACTAGAGAGACACTCTGTTCTTACTTAGTTTTTGGGTGAGGGGATTAAAAAAAGAACCTCTTTTATTTCTCTGGACTTACCATATGTCCCAGCTTGGAGAGTCTTTTTATAGGCTGTGGTCTTACAGGCTGTAGAGATCACAAGCAATACTGGTGTGACCTCCTGTGTAAAGCAGGCTGATTTTTATAGAGCCCTTGGAGAGATGAGGCAAAGAAAAAGGGAAACATGGAGCAATCCTTGTAGCTTTTTAGATTCATATCCTTATACCCTTTGGCAAGTTTGAAAGAAGCTGGAGAACTAGCTTCACGTGGTATTTTCAGAAGTTGCAAGGAATAACTCAGGAAAACATGGGGCTTCATTAAAACCTTAGAGTAACTTTCCTTGTAGGAGAGACACCAGTTTTCTAATCTAAGACAATAGGTAGAATGTGACCCTTTAAAACTTCAGTATTGCTTACTGTGGACAGTCCAGCATCTTGTGGATGAAAGAGCATTTTGCTGAGAATTGGTTGAAGATTCAAGTAGTCAAAAGCCTACTTTATTTCTGCCTTCAACTTAGAGCAATTTTGTCTTAACTGTGCATTTGATCTGGTATTGGGGATCTTTTCTGTAGGTAGTCAAACATCATGACCAAGACATTGCTGGACTTTCTCTTCAGGGAATTTGATAGATTGAAGGATTCCATTTGCCTTTTGTAAAGAGTGTTTTCATAGTTACAAATCCTTTTAATGCTTTGAATATTTCAGTTTTTCAAATGAGACAGTATTGGAGCTATAAACAAGATTTCAGCTTCAGGTTCACCAATAAAGGGAAACAGTACTATGCTGCTTGACTTCTCAGTTTGCGTAGCAGGGAATCTTTGATATCCCTTTCATTGCATTACTGGATTCTCAAGCAGTTATTCAGCCACAGTGAACCCAAGATACTTCCATGTGCAGTTGTTCAGTTATAATGACTCCACAGTGCTTTTCAAAATTAAGTTCTCTTCCCCAAAGTATCAGCTTCATTTTTAAGTTTTTAAGCACACAGTTTCTTTTGGATCACTTGATAAGCTAATTGTGCGGATAATTTTTCTACTGACCCACTTTGTTATTTCATCGGTCTCTCAACTGATTATTTTCAGTGCTGACTCATCTTTCATATAATTAGAAATAGAGTTCTCTCACATTGTTGTGCAGACAGAAATCACTGTAGAATACCATGGAGTGAAGCTCTGTGTTCAAAAGTAAATATTGAGGTAGTGTTAGCTGTCTTCAGCCTGTATAATGTGTTGTGCTGATGTGGAGTCAAGCCAGTTTTTAAATTCATTGTGGGAGATGTGATTTAACAGCCAATTTAGGGAAGTGCATGGGCACTTTGCTTATTGTTCAATTGTGAATCATGTTTGTACTTTTTTTTTTTTTTTCAGAAAATACTGATTTTCTAAGACCTGTTTTTCGTTGCCTTCGTGCCCTAAATTAGCTATTTATTATCATATGTACTGTTTGTTGTTAACAATTAATTGTTGGTTTTTCTTTTCAGAATATAGCATGTTACTTCCTTCACAACTTGATACTGTCACTGTTCTTCCTTCTGGTTTCAGACCTTGTTGGCATTTATTTTGTGGCAATAAAGCCCTCCTGTATAGAAAAGCCAGACCTATTAACAAGAGGCTTGCCATTTGTTGCAATTCCCCTAGAAGTGATCTCTGGATTACTTGGGGATACCAAAAACATGTTGAAAACTGGATTTGTATATTCATGAGACTTTCTGTGGTTACTTAAAACTGTGAAGAGCTTGAAGAGCCCTTTGAACTTGTGGACTGTCTTTTTCTGCTGCTTTTTAGTTCAGTTGGTTTTTCAGCTGTTACCAAGCGGTCAAAGAACATAAAGTTATTTAACTAGTTATACAAGGATTCTGCCAGCCTGTGAAGAAGTTCTCTGATGATAGAAAGTAATCTTTCAGGTTACTTGGCTTTTGGAAACTGAAGTACTTCATGCTACTCAGTAGTCTGTGGTTGGAAGAATTCTTAGAGAGAAATTGCTATAGCATTCATACCTGGAAGTTTGATCTGTTGTGTTTTGGACTGCAGTAAGACCAGTGAATAAGGAAACCTGACTTTAAACCTTTCTAAATAGGATTTTTTGAAAGCATTTAAAATACTGCAGTTGTTGTATGTTTATTTGTGAAATATATTCGATTCAGATTATTTACTTATTTGATTATGCTGTATGTAACGGGGGGGGGGGAAGGGGGGGGTAGAAAATCCCCCCTGCACCCTGTAGTAAACACCTCCAACTTGTAAATATTATTTAATGCCTAAACTTAGGTGGCAGTCTAATTAAATTTACAAGTACCTTTTTTCCGTAGGTACTAGTGAATTTGGAAAGGCCAAGTTAGTAATTTTGATACTGTACTTAATATTTTCTAAACTAATGTAGTTCAACCCTCCCATGAAGTATTTACTCTCTGTGTGAAGGGAAACATGTTGAACCATACATCAAATGAAGATTCAGAATTCAATATCGAAGTCTATAGACTGAATTGGTTTAGAATATATGGTAAGGTTGTTCAGAGCATACAGTGTGTTTTCTAGCTAAATCAGTATTTCTGCTAGAGCTTTTTCATTGCTGTAAGTAAAATTTGTGTGGTCCTGTGCTTCCACCAGGCGTAAGGCAACTTACTATCTCTGAAAGAAGACAAGAGGACTAACGCAATAGTTTGTTTCTGGGCCTGTTCCAGACAGACAGGCAGTATGGTTGGCAGTGGACTACTGGTTGTATATCCATCCCTCTGTTTCAGTAGTCCCCCAACACTACCATAACAGACCTTGTGTATTCAGGTATTCCTGCAAACCCTTATATTATGCACCTGGATATGCAACTGTATCCTGTGAAAAAACTCAGAATTCTCCTGGTCTGTTATAGACGTCATGTTATTTCAGTCCCTTTGAACTAAAGAAAATAGTGATGCCAGGGTGACCTGGACAACCCTTACGTGATGTATCCATCCAGCAGACTATATGTTTTTATAACTTGGATGAAATTACTATGCTTATGTAATTAAAGTTTTCATTTAAAAGTATTGTAGTGCTGTAGAAGTAAGGGAGTCTATAAATAGTGTCAGTGATGTAATTTTTTTTTCACCGAGCTTGCGCATGCTTCACAACAAATAGTTTAGAAACGTAAGTTTCTGTTCTTGACTGACGAGAGTTTTCAGCTTTGGAAGGCTGAAAGTATAGTAAAAAGGCTGTTGTGCAGAAAGCCTGGGCTGCTTTCAGACCCTACTTCTGGGACTTACACCATTTTTGTGTAAAAAATGTCTGGATTCATTCATGGCTTTTTTTTGTTAATATCTGCATTACAATGTGTCGAAAGGTGAAAACACAGGGAGAAAATACCTAACATAAAATGCTAGGAGCAGGTATTATGAGTTTTAATGTTTCACTTAAAGCTGCCTTTATAGGGAATTTGATTTTGAGTCCCATCGCTCTTTCTTCACTGGTAAAATGCAGTGGAGGCCCAAAACTTGCCACAGAATTAAAGTGTGTACATGGATTTTGGTATGCTTTTGGGCAAATGTTAGCTGTTAGACTGGACTTAGAGTTAAGAATGTTAAAACCTGAGTAAAATGTGTTGTGTAATTTTATATA
>NW_009918543.1:0-4537 GCF_000696875.1 Nestor notabilis
TATATATATATATATATTTCTTCTTTCTTCATAAGGTCTGCTTCCCATCTGTGCTTAAGCAATGGGACTGCTGGTATTTCTTAAACCTAAAACTAAGAGTTCAGTTGGATTGCTGTGGAGCTGATGCACCTCCTATATAAGGGGAGGCAGAGATCCTTCTCTTGTGTAATTGATGTAGCTTGATCTTTGGAGCCCAGTCAGAAGCCAGACTGAAGGAGAATCTTTGGAGTTGTAAGATGAAACTTGAACGTTTTGTTTGTTATGGCACAGGTATTGCTTGGAGTGTTTAGTTGGAAATTCAGAGCAATTACCTCTCTCACAGATGAGTTGAACAGCTCATAAAATGCTGTATTTCACAAAGAAGGAAGGTAAAGGGTGTTTTGGGTTTTTTTTGTTGTGTGTTGAGTAGGGTTTTTGGTTTTGTGGGTTTTGTTTTGTTTTTTTTTTTTTTCTTTTTAAGACTCCTGCAAATTTGAATTTTCATCCTTCCAAGTGAAAAATGTGGATTGCGAAGATCTTCCCATGCCCTGGATATCACAGTGTGGTTTTGGGAGTTCCTTTGCCCAATGGAGTCGCGTAGAAGCAGAATGCTTTCCTGAAGTTGACTGGTATTAAGGCTTCACCCCTCGAACGTGAGCCTCTGAGAGCAAGGTCAGCTGCAGAAAGAGGTGCTGCAGCGGAGTCTGCGAGCTTAGAGGGACGTGTTCTCAGTGGGATCACTCCACTGGATGCCTGTAGGGCCAGAAGAAGTTTATCACAGGTTTGTGTGGTACTAAAATGAAGTAAAGAGCAGTATTAACTTGGATGTAAGGGCTAATAGTGTTGGCGTTCCGTACAAAGATGTAGGGTTGCCTGGAGGGAAACACACTGGTGTCTGAGGAAAGCATGTTACATATCAGGATCGGAGTAGTCTGTAAGACGCTTTGGGATACCTCTGTAACAGTACCAGCAGAAGTGGCAGTCTCCATCCTGGATCGTCCCACGTTCACTCCTTGAAGGGTGATTGTAACCTGGTCCTACACAGCACAGAACTATTACAAAAACACAGTACTCCACCTGCTATTCTTAACCCAGTCAGTCTCTCCATTCAAGAAGTTTGTGTGTTCCAATAAAAACAACCTAGCTGTGCACTTTTCTGTAGCTTTTGCTGAGAACTCTTCCCAGGTTGGCACCTGAATGCCTTACTCTCAGCAGTCAGAGGCTTGCTTGCTCTGTGTGCAGGTTATTGCCATAGAATAGTTAGGACCTACAGCTTCTTTCCTTCCCCATTAAATAGTGGCCTTGTTCAGTATATTTCTTTTTAAAAATTGCTTACTGTTGGAAGCAATGAAGCACATTCTGGGGTTTTGATGGTTGGGGACTCTGGTGATGGTTCCATGTAAGATGGGATCTTATTACTTGCTGTATTCTTAACTTCTGCTAATAAAAGAACCAAATTGATTATTGTCTAGTTTGAGTCTTTCTGTGCTGTGTGTGAAGCTTGAAAGAATCCTTCCCAGGGCTTACAGGCAGTGCTTTGTAGGTAGAGGACTTCTGCTGGTGCAGAAACCAAACTGATGCTTAAACACTTGTTTACCTGTGGCCGAGGTGATGCTTGCTGTGTGCCTCCTCAAGCAAAAGCCAGCACGGGGGGAAAGGGGGACAAACTTTAGTTCTACTGCATGGCATCCTTTTGATGTCTATAGTTCACATCAAGTATGTGCCTGGTCTTCCTGTAAGATTTCAGTACTGTCTGATGCATTTAAATATCACAGCAAGGGTGTCAGTGGACTGTGCTGCCCCTTACAGTACTAGTCTCCAGGGGAAACGTGCTTTTCCAAAGTCTAGACTTTGATGCCCAACAGGCAGTAGCTGTACAAAGTCGTATGGGGCTGGTAGTGGTGTGGGGGAAGGAGGTGGTGTTAGGTGTGTCTGCTGCCACCATTTCATCAAGCTGCCCGTGGTAAGAATTCCCCTGACATACAATTATTCTGGACTTACAGAGAATGAAAGGCCTGGGACAGCACATCCTGTCCTGTCTCAGCTCGGTTTTGACCCCTGTTGTATTTTAAAAGTAACTTGAGGAGAAAGTGGGGTTGGCATTACTGCGAAGTTTTGCCTTTTATTTTGGGACGTTTGGCTGAACCTGAACCATGGAGTTGAGGGGTGGTCATGGGGCTGGCCTGCCTTTGTCAGGTCTCTCTCCATCCCCCAAGCCTCCGTCTGAACCTGGGCTAGCTACTGTTTCAAAGGTTGTCTATTTCTGTGTGTTCAGAGACACTCATTTTCAGTGGCTCAGTTTCCCAGTTCGTGGCCTTGCAGATTTTAGAGCAGACTGCATGTGTGCTGTCCTCTTCCTTGCTTCCCAGGCTGTCTCCTCCTGCTGCAGGGTGGGTGCCGGGGGTTAATAGGCAGGCAGGGGAAAGGAGCAGGGAAGCCAAGGAATCAAACTGGGTGGAGCGTGGTGGAAGGAGCAGAAGCTGTGGTTTAAGGACAGTACTGGAAAGCCAAAGGTGAGGCACTGGTGCGTAAGAACTTGCAAGGGAAAAAGGAGGCAGGAGGGACCACGGGTGTGAAGGTCAAGAGCTGGGGAAGAAGAGGGTGGGTGCTGAGACCTGGGTCATTGTGGGCAAAATTCTAGGTGGGTTGAAACTAAAAGGAGATACTCGAGAGGCCTGGACTCAAATTCCAGGTGTAGAGGAAGTGCCTCCCAGCCTGTCCCCTTGTAAGGGACTCATCTCCTCCTGGTATGCAGGCTTAAGGCTGGCAGGGGTGGGAAGGAGGAGTGGGGTTTGACTGGGCAGCGAGAGGGGCTGGTGCTGACCAGAACAGCCCTGTGCCTACAGTGGGGCCTTCTGCCCCTTCGTTGCTGTTCCTTGGCTGTCAGCAAGCACATGTGGACTGCCTGGGCAGGATATGCCTCATGCTCCTCTTGTGTTGCCTCACACCGAGCCTGGGCATCTACAGCTGGGCTGTTTATCAGTTACTTGACTCAAGATACATGTTTTGCAGTGCCCTGTAAGAGATCCAGCTCCAGTAAATGACCTGTGACAGCTTGAGATGTTAGGATGGAATCTTTTATTTAATGCAAAGCAAATTCAAGGAGCTTGGAGAACATCGTCATCAGATTACGTGTGAATTACACTAAAAGAAGCTGCCGTGTTTGGATATGAATTGGGTTTATTCTGTTTTGAGAAAGCAGAGTGATACTTAAAAGTTGTCTGGTCAGGCTAAAATTGCATGGCCTACCTCTGCATGTGGCTGTGCTCTGCCCTCTCCCAAGAATCACTTGTTTCATTCATTGCAAAGGGTGAATTTACCCTGAGAACGGATTGAAGCGCTGCAATCAAGCGAATGGCTAAGGCCATTGCCTGATCGTTTTGGGAGCTGGAAATAAATGAAGTGTATGATTAGGACGGAGGAGCTGAGCTTGGATTAGTTGAAGCTATTAGAGGCTTTCCTGCAAATTTGAGTTCTTTTTTCCCTTCCTTTTGTTTATTTGTTTATGTATTTATTTCCCCCCTGCCTCCTGTGTGGCATCCAGCACTTTGAACCTAACTCTCCTGCTGGTCAGAGCTTCTGTATTTGTCTGGAATGCCCAAGCTGAAATTCTCTAGGCTGACTTCCAGCCTGGAGCACACTGATGTGCTATAAATGAAGCTCCCTAAGAAGATCAGCTCCTTGGAGAGGATGTGTGTTAATTCCTAGGTCTGTACATTCTTTATGAAGAAGGAACACCAGCTTCGAGCTCACAGCAACACTGAACACATCACACCTGATCGTCTTTAGCTATGTTAACAATGATCAACATAGGGAAAGCACAGCAGGAACTCTGCCCAGCATCACCTGGACAGTGATGCAGTTTAGCTGCTGTGAGAGGACCAGGCTGTAGCTGGTCCCTTGACCACCACCTTGCTCACCATCAGTAGTGTTAGGCTCCTTGGGAAGGGATGGCAGGATGTGAGCCTAACACTCCTGTGTGTGTGCAAGGGGATGATTTGCCAGCTCGGTCTCATTTCAGGCATTCACAGGAGCTTCTCCTTTGCCCTTCTCTCCTCTAGTAAAATTCATGTTTGAACAGCAGAGCTATTGCTGGGAGATGTTTGCACTGGAGATTTGTGGTGATTTTGCTTATTAGCAGCTTCATGTCTATAGTGGTGCAGCTGGGCACAGAGGCTCTTCACAGTTGGCAGAAAAACCAAACCAGTCTAGCTGTAAATGAGATGGGAAAATCACAGGCCTGGCTGGGTTCCCAGACCAACGACGTGCTTCCCTATTGGAGGCAAATGACACCCAAACCAGCTCCAGCAGCTAGCTTTTGTTCTCTCCAACCGTGCCGACCCTGTGCATATGGTTTGAGGTTTGTGCTGGCTGGAGCTGAGCTCCCCTCGACTGAGGAAGTTGTTCAGTGCAGCCAATGCCAGGCTGCAGGTCTGGAGCAGGGGCAGGCTGGGGCAGCTCCCCACCGCTGGCAGCAGTGGGATGGGATGGGATGGGATGGGAAGCCATGCCTCGTGGGAAGGAGCAGCCCCTGCCACCAACTCCTGCCTGCTCCTGG
>NW_009918543.1:4646-4970 GCF_000696875.1 Nestor notabilis
CCTCAGAGCCAGGCAGGAGCAGGGTGACAGCAGGCTCCAGCTCCTGCTGTGCCAGGGGGCTGGCTGCCCGGTGCAGAAGAAAGCCACTGCTTTGGCTAGCGTGTGACTTCCAGTATCACTGTACTCCCTTACACTGGTGTGAGGGCTTCCCTGGCAGCTCCCTGTCCCCTTCCCTGCCATCTGTGAGAGGCCAGACCCTGGTGTGACGTTGGCCTCCAGGAAGGCCAGCAGTCTCCCACAATCCCCAAAGCCTTTCCATAGGGAGTGCCAAGGAAGTGCCCATGCACATCCTCACAACACCGGCTGGGAGAGCGGCAGGGGGCG
>NW_009918543.1:5003-11635 GCF_000696875.1 Nestor notabilis
GAAGAGCCAAATGGAGATGTAAGGACAGGGCTCAGTGCCCAGCCCTCTCCTGCCGCCAGCAGCAGGGGTGCCAGGGCTCCCAGCATCCGAGGCAGCAGCAAGCAGAGGAGGAAGAGCAAGGCCCATGAGGTATTTACTGAAGAAATGTGCTTGGTGGCATTTAAGTGGGGCCATTACAGTTTGCATCAGGTGCTGGTGATGGGCTGCGTTACTGCAGCTGATGTCATAGGGGGTGATGACAGTGGTGGTTGCTGGCTGAGTGAGTGGCAGGCGGTGCCCAGGCTCCTGTCAGGTGGAGGCAGAGGTGGTGTGAGGGAACCTGCAGCAGGGGCTTTCGAGAACAGCCTGCACTGAGGGATATAGGAGCTCCCGGTGTCCAGGGGAGATGGGAGCAGCAACCCCCTCTAGCGAGGGTCCAGCTGGTGATGGAGCCATCCAGCACATGGGAGTTTGGTGCTCCTTCTCCACTTGCTTTTGAAAAGCTGCTTTATGCAAAGGTGCATGCTGCATTTGGCTGCCCTCAGCTTCCCTCCCCTGCAAGCAGGGGCCTGTGAGAGCCCAGGGTTTCTGCAATGAAAGTACCATTGGGCTTTATCAGAAGCAGCAGGATCTGGAAAATATTCTGAGGAGCTTGAGCCTGAGAGGTGCACATAAACCCAAGCCAGAGCATGGTAGTGGTCCTTTGCTGGAGCAGAGGAGGGCACCCTCCCCTCTTAACCCACTTGGAGCATGTGGCTCCTCGCTGTGACCGCTGCCATGTCCAGCCTGGGATGTGCCAGGCTCTTGCTAAGGATAAGCCCACTCAGGCCAGCCTGCTGAAAAGCTGCTGCCTTTGTGCCCACTCCCAACTGCAAACAGCTGCTGTAAATCCAGGGCTGATTTTCCTCCTGTTTTGTAGGATGAAGTCATCCCTGTCTGCCCATACTCGAAGGACTGGTCATCCGCCTGCTCTGACCCAAGGCATGAGTCAAGGGATGGCACGTGTATGTGCAAGGTGTGTGTAGGTGTGTATCCCTGCCTGCAGCTCAGACATCCTCAGTGCCCACCACAGCATCCAGGGTTAGCTCAGCCTGCAGCGGGGTGTTTCCAAAGCCTGTAAGGGGTGTAACAGAGATTTCATCTCCCTCTCCACCAGCCTGGCAGGAAATCAGCTGCAGATTCAGGGCTTGCGAAGCCCCTGATGTGTGTGGCAGCCAGATGTGGCTGGGTAGGTCTGACGGACACCCCTCACTGCAGAACAGTGCTTGGAGTTTTCTCCCATCCAGTCTTGCCTTATTAGAATAAACTCTGATGCCTACAGTGTGTGTGCTTGTGGGGGTGAGCAGGATCTTGCAGGAGGTACAGCTGTGATTTACAGTGCTGTATCAGGATGGCAGCGGCATGCTGCTCATCTGGAAGTGAGAGATGGCTCCTCTCACAGCTGCTCCTCTGCTGGTCAGATCCTCCAGCCTCAGATCTGTTTGCTTTTGCTGACCTGTTTTAATGTGCTGTGCCCAGCACATGACTGAAGAAGTTGGGAGCAACTGCTCTTCCTGGGGACTTCTCTCTTGCTGTAGGGCCATGAGCTGCTACCTCTGCCGCGGAAGCAGAGCACGCGGTGGGATTTGCTTAACCCCATGCTGGAGACCAGAAAGGGGTAGGTGTGCTTAGGGTCTGCTTTGCTGGCAAAAAACCTCCACAAGCCATTTGCCTTCTAAGGCTAAAACCATACCTAAGTGTAGCTATCCCACTGTGGATCAGCAGCACTGTGGGGAGAAGAGGACTGTGTTTGCCTCCTAATAAATGGTGAAGACAAACCTCATGTGCAGCAGCAGAAGCTTCTGTAGCAGATATGACTGCTGCAGTGTGTGTTTGCTACCTGCCCTGGAGAGCAAACCCACCAGGGTTTTGAGTGCGGGGGGCTCAGTGCAGGTCCCCTCTTCCTTGATCCCTGCAGCAAACCTTCACCCTTATTTTTTGGTTAAAAACGTAATCCAGTTCTCACCCCTGTCCTATTCCCTCTAGTTACAACTGAGGCACAAACTAGCTAAGTCAGCTAAGCCAGGTACAGCTCATGTCTTTACTCTCCCAGTGCAAGTCTCTGTATGACCATGTTCACTGTGGGTTAATGCACCTGAAATCAAACATGGTTCCTGTGCAGGAGGACAACATGTATTTCTGTATCTTTTTTAAGCTGAGTGGACATGGGACTGCTAATCCTTTCTGACAGGGAGGTCACCCTTGAGAGTGGTGCCGCAGGAGGGCAGCACCAAGGGCATGTGCATGGAGCTGCGGGAGCTGTGCCAGCAGCGGGGGATGCCCTGAGTCGGTGGCTCCTCCGTCTGCGAGCAGCTCCTGACTCCTCAGACTTGACAGCAGCCCCTTTTCCCTCCTCACTGTCTTCATCTTCTTTGGCTGCTTCTGCCTCTGATAAGGTCACTGCATCTGAAGCCTGGAAACCATGGCCAGATTTACTTCCAGTACACAGTTGTTCCTCTCCCCTGTTCTGTAACACTGCCCTCAGTGAAGCAAAACCCCCCACAGCAGGAGCTGGAACATACTGAAAGGTCCCCACCAGGACCTGGTTGTGACTGGTACTGTTCCCTTAGTTTCGGATGGCACTTACCCTGCAGGCGGTAGCAGCTCAGTTTGATGAGCCACACACCTCTCAGGATGCCCAGAGGGGTGCAGGGGGTTCCCAAAGTGATTGACCTGGCAGAGGAGGCCAGGGCAAGGCTCTGCTTTGCCAGCCTGATAGCCTGCTCCCTTGGAGCCACCACGGTGTGTACCCATGGGTGCTGGGGTGGCTACAGATGGGGATGGTGCAGAGCTCAGAGTGAGATCCTGTTTCCATCTATAGCCACTGGCTATAGATGACAGGACACCCATCCTGCCCTGGAGGTGACAGAGAGCTGCGGGCTGTGGGGTGCAGTTGGCTGGTTCACAGTGCGCACTGCATGGTCAGAGGTCCCAAACTCCAGTAAAAACAGTGGCACTGCAACCAGGAGCATTTCTTGACATCCCCACGAGTTGCTGGCACATCCCCAATGGCCAGGCCACCACAGCTGGGTTTGCAGTCCCTCCACCCAGACCACGTCCCTATGAGTTTGGTGAGGGGATGTGGTACAGGGCTGTGATTAGCACCAAACATGACACGCTGAAGCTTAAGTACCTATTTAGAATATGCCATATATTTGTTTTTAGTGAGATGGTGTGGAGCAGTTCATACAAAAAGTAAAAGGAAGAAGGGGTGCTCCCCATGTGTCTGTAAAGCTCTGTGAGAAATGGCCCATGCCCACCAGCTGGGCATGGGCTGCTTCAGTGGGCAGGGCAGTGCTGCAAGGAGAAAAGTGCCCATTTCTTAGCTGCTTCTGCAGTGAAACTAGCAGGCAGTGGGAAACATACCTCCAGTTTTGGTGGGTCATCCATAACCCCTTCCCAGAGGTTAAGTCCACATCTAGACAAGACTCTGGATGCTGTGCTAGCAGTGTCAGGAGAGATCTCCTCAGCAGAGCTGGCGTAGCTGCAGCTAACTAGCCAAGCTGTGCTATTTGCTTTCACCTGATTACGTGTTAAGTAGTGCAGGTCAGGTGAGGTGTCATGTCCTGTTCCTGGAGTCCTGGTCAAGGACCACCACCAAGCCCAGGAGATGCTGCCTCCCTCCTGGGACCGCTAAGGGCCCCCTTCTGGCAGGGCTGTGCCTGGGCTGCTCCAGACCTGGATGCTCCAAATCCTGGTGGCTCCCACTGTGAGACAGGCAGAGAGCATCCCCTGCCCCCTTGCTCTTCTAAGGCCAGATCTGCCCCACAGAGCCCTCTACTACCCCGAAGTGTCTCTGTGGGAGCCACGGTGATGGTGACATGCCAGCCATGCCAACAATCTTGGCCACCCCAGCTGTGAGCTGATGGATGGGAGGAGCAGCTCAGGAGGTGGTGTGTGTGCTGGGAGCTGACCCTGCTGGTCCTCATGCACGACTGTTGCCACGAGCTTTCGAGGAGGGAGAGGGAGCAGCTTCCACCACTGGCACCACACTGGACCATGTGGTGCAGGACACAGGACGTGTTGCACCTCGTTGCTAATGCCTCATCTCACCAGTTTGTTGCAGTGGGTATCACAGAATGGCCTGAGCCCCCATCTCCTCCCCTCCTGCTGTTGGGGCCAGCGGCAGCCCCCTCTTCCCGGGTCTCTGCTGCGTAAGGCGTGTGCAGGCAGCATCACCGCAGGAGCAGCACCAGGGGCAGGAAGAGCAGCAGTGGTGAGACGCAGATCTCGGCAGTGCCACCGCAGTCTTGGGCGTTTTCCTGGGAGATGGAGAGAAGATGTCAGCTTGCTCACAGGGTGGCTGCTGGCGGAGGGAATGGAGCCTGCCTCTTGCCTTTGGAGGGGGAGCAATGCCTGTAGTCTAAAGGAAGGATCACAAGGGGCAAAGGAAGAGACTAGTTTGATTCCATGGTGGCCATCTGCAGGAAGACGTTTGCCTCCTTGGCATTCACCATGCTCTGCCCCATAGACTAAAACCCATCCCTCAGCCTCGCAGGCTGCAGCAGGATCGGCTCCCACCTGCATGTTCCTCCTGCAGCTCCTTCCAGAGTCCCCTACCCACAAGCAGGTCACTGTGCCTGCTTCTGGCCCCTGGCACTGTGTGAAGGTGCCTGGACCAAACTCCTGCCATCCCTGCAGGTGGGACAGCTGTCTGCCTGCACCAAGCCCAGATCGCAAGGGCTGGTTCCAGGAATCAGGCCTCTTCTGAAGGTGAACCCCCCAAAGAAACCCAGTAACCCTGTGATGTCTGAGCTCAAGCCCTTCCCAGGTATCATTAGCATGACTCAGGGGCTTGGAACCTCTTGAGGAGTCACGGGGCTGTGTCTGTGTCCAGCCAGTGGGATGGGCGCATGATACACACAATGCAGGGGTGCAAGAGGAGAGAGGCATGCCCATGGTGAAACCCAGCTGTGCGCTCTCCCCACTGCGCTGCCCCGGGATACCTCAGGATGGAACGCGTGGCACGTGTCCGGCCGCCGCCTCAGCTTCTGGGACCGCATCCGTTCACACTTCACTGAAGCATTATGTGCGAGGCTGTTAAGGACACGCAGCAGCAGGCAGGGAAAGGGGATTGAGCACTGCACAGTCCAAGGGGCCCTGATGTAAGTCACCTAGGTGTAACTGCACAGCATGGGAGACAGAGCGGGGAGGACACGGGAAGGGCAGGTCACCTTGCATGGGCTGGAGACATCATCAAGCGCTAGAAGGGGGCAAAGAAGGACCTGCAGCTGAAAGCGGTGAAAATGCATGGGCACAGCTTCGTGGCAACAACCTGCACCATGACACTGCCCCTTACGAAGAGCAAGGGATGAGGACCCAACAGGGTTCAGAGCAGTGTTGGGGAGCCAGCCTGGCTGCAACCCACCCCACCACTGATCCTTTTCTCTGGCCTCTCCCCCCCTCACCCTCACACAGTGTATTCGACAGCCTGGCCAGTGCAGGCTGGCTTCCTCGCAGGGGGGATGGAAGGCAGAACCGATGCCTCCTCTCCACTGCACTGCAACCCTACCTGCTCCATATGTCTCTCCCCAGCTGTCCCACAAGTTGGGCCATGCCCTCCACCCCCATGGCGACTGCCCTGGGACTATGTTTTCCACCCTAGTAAACACGGAGATGAAGGGACCTGCAGAGCTGTGTGCCCCTGCTGCACATGGAAGGATATATTTGACCTCTTTCACATCCAGCAGGACGGGTGGGAAGACGCTGCAGTCGCAAACAGCATCTGTGACGAGGAGCAGCAGGTTACTGCTGATGATCTGCTGCGCCACAAACATCCTGCAAGGAAAGAGCAGGTTGGAGAAGGCACATCCCTCCCACCGCAGTGCCAGAGCGGCATCACCTGACCCACAGCAAAGAAATGCAAAGAAAACAGGAAACGGGATGTCAGTAGAAAGGGGGAGAGACAGCTGTACACATGGAGGAGGTGATGTTAGCACACCTTTTTCGCCTCAGGAAGCTCCAAATTGTCTCAGATTTGCAACTTCATGCTAGGCACAAAAGCCAAAATTAAACCCAAACCCCAACCAAAAATACCAGACAAAATCCAACACAATCCCTTCCCAAATGGGGCAGCATTTAATACTTAAATGATTCCCCATTAGCATTTAACAGCAGATAACACCAGAGAAGGCCTGGTTTCATCTGAAGGTGTGCCAATGCCCATTCAATGTGTATTTATGCATCTGCTTATACAAAGCAAGGATTTATGTACTCAGTGTTCCTGCAAGGAACAGTTTTGCTAAATTTCATGTTACTGGAGTGAGAAATGGAGGATCCCGGTAGCATCACAAGTATGTTGCTGTGATGGGACTGGTGCTTGGTCTTGCCTACTGCCAGGAAAAACACAGCTTCACTTTGCAACCACGATTTCTCCTGCGTCTTCCCCTCCCTGTCAGATAAGCAGGCTATGGAAAAGGGCTGGTGACGAGCACGGGCACGTGCCTGTGGGAATATGTCTGGATCCAAGTGTTTTCCCAAGGATGCGCACGTGAGGGCTTGTGGCAGTGCTGCTGCCCTGCTCCTGCAGGCGTCGGAGGGCTTGTGTGGGCAGAGCAGGACGAGGGCAGGCACGTGTTGCAGCCCCGTGCACGAGCGTGCGTGCCCTGCTCAGC
>NW_009918543.1:11791-40116 GCF_000696875.1 Nestor notabilis
GCCTGGTGCCCCGCAGGCATTGCCTGCCCTCCGCCACGCAAAGCAAGGCTTGAGCTGCCCGTGCTGTCATCCTCCACTGCGGGTCAGCAGGCGGTGCACAGGGAAGGCCAAGGGCATCAGGCTTGGTGTGCCTGTGCTAGTGGCACAGGTGATGTTGCAGCCAGGATGGGGCTCTGTGTGCTCACCACCACTCAGCCGAGGGGGAGGGCTTCTGGATGAGAAATACAGGTTTGTGAGGCTGTGCCTCCTGCGTCGACGAACGTGACTGCACTGCAGATCGTCCTGACCGCCTGGTCAGTCACCACTTAGCCTTGCTGCCCTCTAGCCTCCAGGGATTTCTGTATTCACATTTAGAGGTGTTGAACGTGACATGCTTCAACCATTTCGTTAGTATTCCTGGCTGATGACAGCTTTAACCCACACACACATTCAGTAACCAGGCTAAGTGCCCCATGCACCAAGCTGACGTTTGCCCAGGGTGGAGCACCCAGCTCCACTGGGAACCACTTGGGATTGCCAAACATGATCAGGAAAGCCTGCATGACCAAGCAGGCCACTGGCTAATGCTCCACAGAGCCTGTGTCAGGGTGTGCGTCGCTCCCAAACACCTGCAACAGGAGATGCACCCAGAATCCAGAGACTGCAACTTCACTTCTAACTACAGAGGAGCCAAGCAGGATGCAGCAGCAGCTGCTGATGGCACAGTCAAGGTGCTGCCTCCTGCATGGAGGGGTCAGCCCCAGGCTGTGTTAGTGTTGGAGATCTGTGCAGCAACAGCATAACACACAAACAGGTCCGTTTGGAGCACTTGGCTCCTCTGGATCTGCCCAGGGCCTTTTGCACCTATACAATACCTTGTTGTCACCAAATCTGCCATCTCTTCTACAACAATGTTTGGCAAGGCCTGGTTTTCCTAAAGTCATGCTGACTAGTGTGGGCTGTTTTTCTAACCTTTAAGTCTTTCCTGCTGTTAATCCAAGGCTGAAGTCAGACTAGGTAACACTGTTGGCTTTTTTGTTAAGAGGGATTCCAGTCAGCTCTGTTTGGACACCTCGTGTTAGGAAAAGCTGGACCAGTGGAAATTCATCCTTCTGCATGTGATTGCTGACGGCACCCGCTCAAAACAGCCTCTTTTCACAATGACTTTTCTGTTATTTTGGACTATTCATTCTTTCAAAATGAAAACAGAAAATAAAAAGCTCTGCCTGTATTTTCACTTCTTTTAGTTTAACACTTCCTCCTCCCCCCCCCCTTTTTTTTTTCTATTGGTAGAAAAACAGAAAAGAGAGAAAATAAAAGTAAAAGGAAAGCTGAAACCACTGCAAAAAGGAAAAAATTCTAAGGAGAAAACTGTTGCCAGAAATGTGAAAAAACAGACAAAAAGTTCTTTTCTGAAATCCGTGGAATGGAAAGACATATATATTATATATATATTTAAACGATTTCCCCCTTGTTCTACAGCCACCTCTGCTTATTAACAGATGATTTTAATTTTTTTCCTCTTTAATTGAGAAGCATCAACTTGGTCACTTCACCCCCTCATTGTCCAGCATGGCTCTTTAGCTCTGCTCTGTGGCCGGAGCTGTGGATGCAGTGGTGGCCATGCCATTGGCACAGCACCAAGTCGACTCTCCTCAGATTGCTGTTGTCACCCATGGACTCTGCAACAAGGACCACGATCTGGGGAGCCCCCAAATGAAAGAGAAGCCACAGTTCTTACTTTTGGCAATCTCCGCACTCGATTAGCCCATTGGTCTCCTTGATGGCCGGCTCATACACGAAAACAGGATACTCGGTGTCACAGGGCTGCAGGATGTCATGCTTCTTGTGCTTGTGAGCTGTGATGGTAAGGAGGCAAGGTGAGAAAGGAAGGGCAGAGGGTTTGCGCTGAGATGGATGCATGTAAGACTGGTGATGTAGGTTGGAGGAGCAGCCCTGCGTTTCCCCTCCCTGACAGTGCCCAAGAGCAGGTACCTTCCAGAGAAGAAGCAGCCAGGCAGTGAGCCCTGCTCCCACTAGGTGGTGTGGGAAAACCGGTCTATGTAGGAAATGAGCCGAATATTCCCACTTACCTTCCCCAGGCAAGCCCGGACCCTGCCCTGCTGTAGCCACAGCCATGGGGCTGCAACGGCCACAGCACCCCAGCGACCCCCGTGACCAGTTAGGCAGGGGCATTTGGGCACTGGTATCCCTATGTTCAAAGGAGGGGGGGTGTGTGTGTGTCTACCAAACCAGCAGTGTCAACAGAGACCCTCCTGCCTAACCCAGCCCTGGTTCATACACTTATTTAAACATTCAGAGCTGCGACTGGGCTGGTCCTCAGTGCCTGTGCCCTTGCAGGGACCCTGCATGTCCGTGGTGGGGCTCTTCATCAACCGCTGATCCTTCCTGAGCCCTCTGACATGGCAGAAGGAAATCTGAGTGGTTGAACGTGTGTCACATTAAAAAGAAAACACTGCCAGCAAACAGATCTGGCCTGAGTCCACAGTGAAGCAGGTGATGGCTTTCAAGGACCAGCAGAGACCTAGCTAATGCACAGCGCTGGCTCCTGGAGGGAGCCATCCACTGCAGAGGCAGGGAGAATCAGTCACACACACTCTGTGGGACTCCCAAACTAATTTGGGGATGAGGGGGAGCTGAACTGCCTTACCGAGCCTCCCTCGAGAAGCAAGAGCATTCTTTCTAGGAGTTCAGCAAAGTCTGCCTTGCCTCCAGCTACTGCCTTGGGCCTTTCTGGCAATTATTTTCTGCAGTTTGAGGTGGCAAAGCCAGCTCCTGCCTCTGTAACACACAGGGGGATGCCGCTGATGGAAATGCGAGGCTTTGTTGCTGGAGCAGAGGTGGTTGCGGCTCAGTCAACGACAAGTATGAGAAATGGTTTCTACATCAGCTTTGGGTCTGAACACAGAAGACTTGCCCCACAGAGTTGCTGCAGGCAGCCCTGCCAGGGGACAGGCAGGAAATAGAGTCCTTCTGAAGTGGAGGATGACCAGCTTTTGCCTTGCAGGAGCAGTGCTGAAGATTTATGGAAAAATGCAGCAGCATGGGTTTTAATCAGTGAGTGTAAGGTAAGAAGGCAGCAAGAGGGGATCTGTGATTCTGATCGGTAATTTGCATCACTGTAGAAGCCTTAGAGAGCTATGGTCTCCTCTGCCCCAGTGCTGCCAGAGCACACAGAAAGTGGCAGGCACCCCCCACAGAGTTTGCCATCTAAACAATGGGATTACATGAGACAGAGAAAAGCTGGGTGATTTTCTCTGATTTTTCCTCCCCACCACGGCGATTCAGCGACACAAGACATTCATTAAGAGTCAGGAGCTGCAGCCCAATCTCCCCTCTAATGCCTTCCCCAGGTGAATATCATGGAGACTGAAACACCTCCCTGCAGTACAGAGTCTCCAGTAGTTGTGCCTTGTGCTTTTCTTCTGAGCTCTCAGAACATGCCACCTTCAGGGCAGCCTCCTGCTTAAATCCTCACAGACTGCAGGACCCACCTTTTGGTATCATGGTTAGGTTCATTTTGCACAGATCCAAAAGCACACGGGGCTTGATTTCAGCATGATGCCTTGCTCTGCATTCACCCTGGATTCACACTAAATTAATCAGCTGAACTCGTTGTTTCAGGGTCTGGCAGCCAGGAGCTGCCTGGCTGTGCTCTGCCACCACTTGCCATCCCCACACTGCAGAAGCATGGAAAAGCCTCTCGATTTTTGCTAACGGAGAACGCCTCTGACTAGTAACTGTCATAGGGATGAACATTCCTGACGATATTCGGGATGAGCAGTAGAAGGCCTGTTACTGAGGTGAATTTCAAATGCTTAGACATTTCTGATGAAACATACAGAATATCCCTGTTTAGGCTTTAAGGAGAGAAGCCGCAAATGCTTTCCATCTCAGACCAATTCCAGGGCTGGTCCATGATGGACTAAAGGAGTGTGAGGAACTGAGTGGAAGCCCTTTCCTTCAGCCTTAATTCTCTGTACTAGCGTCAGGGAAAACAGCTCCAAACTCTGAAACGGGCAACCAGACTACTGTAGTCTGGGCCAGGGACACATCTTCTTAGGGACATGCTTGTGGCAAGACCACACACTGGTTCCCCCAGTCACAAACCATCAAAGCCCCATTACGTTACCCCTGGATTTGCAGCACTGCTTGCTGGCCTGACCTGCACACATGGCCAAGAGCTGTGCCTCAGCTCTGGACACAACTCTAGAGAGGCAACACCTGAGCAGTAATCCTGGATTGAACTGTGCCATGGTGGCTCTCACAGGAGCAGCCTGTGTGTCTAGACTTAAACAGTGGGGAGTGCACCTGGGTTAGTCCCTTCAGGAGCACTTTTGCCACTAGCATTATGGGCTAAGTCATGCACAGAAGTTGCATTTCTGTTTGAGTCTTTCATGACCATCTGCAATTTGTCGTGCTCTGGATTAACTCCATCATGTGCACCAAGTTATATTTTTAAACTCTGTTAAATTGGCACAAGTCCCCTACATAGACCATCTTAAATCAGTTTCTTGGCACAGGCTAAATGAAAAGAAGCCCCTTTAAAATCTCCTAACTCCTGCGCAGAGACAAGACCTATGACTGAGATTATGCTTAAGCCTCCTGCCACTTAATTTGCTTGGAAGCAATGCAGCTGCAGCAGTATTGAGAAGTTCAGCAAAGCCCAGTAGCACGTACATCATCAGTGAAATGCTTGGGCTGAGCCTCTGCATGCACATGCTGGACATCAAAACGTTATCAGTGTTCCAAGAGCCTGGTGGTCAGGGATTAGTAAACAGCCAGAGGAGCTGATAACAAATTGCAAACTTTATAGCAAAGAGTGAGTTAATTCCAGGCTGTCGTTGCTACCATCTGCACTGCCAGAAAGACTTTGTCAGACGTTTGGCAACCAATCCTTCTGAGCAGCAAAGGCAGCTGCCACACTGTGTTATGAACTATACAGCCGAGATCGTGAACTCTTTACCACCAGCATAAATCACAAACCCAAGCCAGTGGATTTACTCTGGGACAGAAGGCAAAGTCTGCTACTTAGTTACAAATACAAAACAGAGAATTTAATTGATTACCTTGTAAAATACCCTCTGTGTACATTACCATGCAGTCAAAAAGAAACTTTTGTGAGCTACATAATTCTAGAAATAGTCTTTTCTAGGCTGTATTCCTTGGCTGCATGTGGTTTTAAAAGCTTTCAAACCTGTGCTGATGTCCATAAAAGCAGAAGCCCTTACAGACACAGAGAGGAATGAGATGCTGAGATCAGTGAAAAATCCATGGCAGCAAACATGTCTTCTCACCACCTCTGAAAAGCCTATTTGCATGATGAGTGCAGTCTGTATACATCATGCCTGTATTCCAACAACAAGTCTTGCCTTCCCAGAAAGCAAGGGAACTTGGGAAGCAGGAACAGGCTCAGTGCTGCAGAGCTAGAGGTGCACAGTCAGGCAAGGGTGAGCATTAGGTCCCCAGCCATTAATTCCTCTGCCTATATCCCTGAGTAAAAGTGTGCTCAATTTCTCTCTCACAAAATGTCTCCTTCTCTTCATATTTTTTGCATACACCAGCCTTGGCATGCAGTCAAGAAAACGTTAACATCTCTGGCAAAAATCTACAGCCCCTTCTTAACAACATGTGCAATCCATTTCTTCCAGCCCCAATAGTATTCTTCCACCCTGCTATTCCCTCCCCCACCAGACTCTTTCTTTTTCTCTTCTTACAGTGAGACACATTCCAACTGTCTCTATTTCTCTATCTCTGTCTCACACTTACGTCTTGCTGGGCAGGGAGCAAATCAGCGAATACAAGCTAGATATGGAAGCAGGAAGATACAAACACAGCCACAGTCTGGACTGTGTCTTTGAGGGATTTCTAACTTGCCTGTAGGAGTGGATTTATGAGCTAGAGCATATACTTATCAAGCTGAACTGCTTGAAAGTAGTTGTGCATTATCCTGGAGCTGGGCTGGGATTCATCAGAAGGAGCTAAGCCATGGGGTGTGGAAAAGAAGACTTAAGTTGCCTCTTAATAACTGAAGTCTATGAGAGCCATATAGTCTTTCCTGCAAGAGGGCATGGGTTGGTCTTTGGTTTGGCATAAGAACTGAAAAGAATGGGGCAGCTGGAAACTAAAGCGAAGGACATGCCACTGTATCTAAGCCATAGTGATGGTGTTGTCTGTGTCTGCAGTCCCTAAGGAGGCTGGTGTCTCCCTTCTTTTATTGACTTTACAGTGACAGACCTTCAATTGCCAGCTGAACAGGGAACAGCATCACTTGCTTCTTTGCAGTGCAGGGAAATAGAGCCAGGCACTGCCTTGTCCCTGTCACACCTTTCTGCAAGTTCCCCATCGTCCAAAAGAAGTCTTTCCTAGCTGGGATTTCTAGCTAAGTCCTCCTCTTTTTGCTGTTAAGTGGTCTTACTTACAGTGATGGAAGACAGCCTTGGCTGGAAAAGTCGCACAACAGGCAAACACACAATGACGATGGAGCCACATGACAGTTTCACATGATGGTAGCACAGTGAAGAGATGAATCAGCACATAGCAGACATGGAGGTGATGCAGGAAAGAGATGAAGAAAGCACAAAAGGAACTGGTGATGAGCAGGGCAGGAGTGAGAACCCCCTCCTTTTTTCCCCCCATCTCCTCAAGCAAAGACTAAACCAAACTGCAGCTACAGCAGCTCTCTGCAGGAACACCAGGCTGGTCTGTCCTCCAGAAAGAGCAGTCCCACCTGCACTGCCACAAGGACTGCACTTGCATCTGACTCTTCCTCACCAGCTTCTGCATGAGGCCACTTCCGTTATCCTGATGCATGTTAAGCAGCAGCCAGGGCTATATAGATGATTGCTGCCACTTCTATCATCATCTCTGGTGATCCTTTCTGGAGGAGGCGAATGGCACAGTACCCAGACATTGGGCTGGTTATCTGACTGGAAGGAAATTCTGCTCTCTAAAAGCTACTGTTTCCTCATTATGCCAGGAAAGTTCAGTGCAGAAGACAGGCCCACTGTTAGCAGGGAAGTTACCACTGTCTCCACTTAAAAGCACCATTAGTGCTGAATGGTTAGTGAGGGTGTAATAATGGTACCGACATGGCATGCAGAACACTCCTTACCTTTCCCTTTGGGTCACCTCAGGGTCAGAAGCATCTCTCCTGCCTGCAGAGGCAGGGATGGGACCACACAGACTCCCAGCATGTTTTTAGCAGGCAGCACTGCAGTTTCAGGGCAGATCACTGTATTTCAACCCTCTCTCCTGCTCTCAGTTGCTGTGTAATACCATGTGCTATCAACTCTCTTCCAGAGAGGGTCCAGTGGGGCAAGAGAAGCCCTTCAATGTGTTATTGAAGCTTACAGGTTTCTGGCTATCTTCTGGTACCCCAGCTAGGCTCTGGAGAGCCTGCTGCTCTAGCTGTGCTCTGCTTTGTCCTGAGACCCTCAGGAAACACTGGAAGGGAGTCTTTTCAACCGGAAGGCTTTGTAGCTGATGGTGTCTCTCATCCTATGCAAGTAGGATGGGGGTCCTCAGAAAGAAGAGCCTCCCTCTGCCCCAGTTACCCTGAGGAAAACCACACACACCTCACCCTGACTGCTCTGGTGCTGTGGCAGCCTGAGATGGGGGTGGAAATGGGGGGAAACAGGGTGATGTTGGGACCTGAAGGCTGGATTCCAGTGCCCGTGGAGGGAGAAGTGTCAGGGCAGGAGGTGGGCTCCTCACATGAGGCCAGACTTCCCCATACAGCTTCTTCTGCCACCAGTGGCTGTAACACTCATGTGCTATGGGGCTGCTGGACTCTTGTGTACTCACCATCTGCCAAGTTGTCTGAGTGCCAGAAGCTACTCATATTAAACTCCAAAAGGAAGCTGTCAAAAGAGCAAAAACAGAGGATGCTTTTTCAGCAGCCTGGAAGGATGCAGGTATCAGGGAGATGGCCCCATTGCCCGATGAGTATCAGTTCTAAAATGTTTACTACAAATCCGCTGGCAGTGAAGTCTGAATTTGGTTTGTTTATTTTTTTTTTATGTATTTTTCCCCCCTCTCCACATGATACTGTGTAGCTCTTTATCATGGGATCTGTACTGTGGAATATCTAAGTGGGCTTTTTGCTTTAGTACATGCTGTGCAGGGCTAGTGAAGGAAGGAATGAGTACAACAGCCCCTAAGGCTGGGAGGGGATTCTGTCACAGTGAGATCCACCTGAGCAACAGGCATGGGTGGCCATCGGGGAGCCCGTACTCTGGCTACTCAGAGGTAGCTACAGATCACATTAAATTATTCTGTACCAATATGCCCAAGCCCTTGGAGCTGGATCTTTTCCATGCTTTTCCTTTTGTGCACCCAGTGAGCTGAGAAGCGGTATTTTCATCCTAAATTGAGCTTGAACTCCAATTCCCCCCAGCAGTTTGAGGTAAGCCCAAATCCAGAGCTTGATTCAAGGCCTCCCGCCTCTTCTGCCTTGCCTGTCACTCAGACCTGAGCTCCCTGGCTTTCTTCCTTCAGCCTTCACCCCCTGTGAAATGAAGGTGTGCATTCACTCATCACAGGCAAAGGAGACAGGCAAGAGGACTCAGCATCAAGGATCCGCGTGGGGTCCCAGGAGACCTGAGTCCTATTTATGACTCTTCCACTCTGTACTGAGTGACTTCAGGTAAATCCCAGACTCACTACGGGCCTCTGCCTCTCAAAATGGGAATAGTAATAGCTTTCTGTCTCCCAGGAGCAAGGCGCTGAGCTGAATGTCAGGAGAAGGCTGAGAGCAATGCCCTCTGCTTGCAGCTTTCTCAGCTGTTGCCCCCATTGGTCTGAGCCTCCCAAACACCCCCATCTTCTGGTACTCACATGAGGAAATCACTTATCAGCCATTTCACTGCAGCTAGAAAGGCATAAATTGGCTGGAGAACAAAAGAAGAAATGAGAAATACCGTAAGGACCTGGTCAGAGAGTTTATAGTTGTTATGCAGGACCCCACGTTTCAGACCAATTCCCTCTACTGATCAGAGCTCTTGAAGACAGGCTGGAAATTCAAGGTCTGGGCATCACTGGAAAATGTTCAAAATACTTCAAAAGCCAGCAGAGCTGCCTTGCTACTAATAATATCTGCTCACCCCCTCCCTGTCAGGGTCAGGGAGTTTATCACAAATATATGAAGGACTTTGAAGATGTAATTGCTTGATGATTTCTCTCCAGTATGGATGACCTTGAAAGCTCTGAGCAGGAGAGAAACACAGCTAAATGGGACACCACCAGTTTAGGATGCTTTTATATTCTGACGGCAAGTAGTGTTTCTGGGACAAGCGACAGCGTTGCCCAGGATTTAGTATTATCTGCTACTGATTGATTATGCTTAACTGTGCTTTCATCCAGCTTTTCCTCAAGATGGCATGACTTCTATCATCTTCTTGCTTTTCAGCTACAAATTGGAAAACCAGCATTGTCCCAGGGACAATTCATCTGCAGAGGATCCTGCTGCTTCTTTTCTTCATGGTAACCATGTCTAATTTTCGTCTCTCCCTCTCATAATCACACCCTTATCCTCAAATCCAAAACAGATGCAGCAGTCATAGGACATAAGATAATGTTCCATTACTGCTAACTGACTTATCTTCAGCCAGGGAAAGTCAGCAAAGAGTAAAATGTATAGATGGTTGGGAATTTGTGATTTTTTTTATGAATGTACACGAAAAATGGGCTTTTCTCAATTTCTTCCTTTTCAAGGGATTTCCTAAGAAGGGAAAAGGAGAGGTAGAGGCGGAATGCTCACCTTTTTATTCTCTTCTCAGTTCACGTCATTTTTGGCAGCTCGTATTTTGTGACATTCCTTTCAGTAATCAGAATTGGAGGATAATAGCAATGACCAAAAAATATTTTCACAACCCTCACAGTATTTTTATCTATCCAGCTGAAGTACAGCCATTGCAAACCAGACATATTGTTAAAATGTAACATATTGTTAAAAAGTAATATTTAGCTGAAAATTCTTTTACTGGAAATAAATTACAATGTCATGCTGTAAGAAATACTTCCAGCACACCACATTTTAAAGTATCAAACCCCCAATCATAATGGTAATAAACACATCCTTCTTTAGGATTGCTTCAACTAGTCTGAAGTAGCCTGAGTGTTAATTACTTAGTTCTGCCTGTTTGAGGACAGGTTAGCAAGGCAGAGTGGGATTAGATTATTATCTTGTATCGGATGAAAAAGAGGTTGCATTTGGGTACTGGCAAAACTATTCACTCTGATAGTTTGTTCCCTGGACTATCAGCATTTCTCAGCTGCTTTAACCTGTCTCTGTTGCTCTAAGCCCACTCATGCTTCCCTGAAAGGCTGACAGCTTTCTCCCAGATGCTCAGAGTACAACTCGTCTTTCTGAGCTGCTGACCAAAACCATGTCCTGCAAAAGCATTTCTATTCATTTCAGCTGCAAGCTGGTTCCTTGGCTTTTAGGAGATGCCTGGCATAGTGTAGTTCCTGTCCTCTCCCTGGTCCTTCTGATCTTCAGTGAGATCTACGCCAATAGAGAGCCAAATTGGAAACCACTGTAAGTGGCTGTCACTGCCTCAGAAATCTGCCTTACAATGAGTTTGGACATTCCCATCACTTGAAAGCAAAAATCTGCTAAACTCTTTCGGGGAACATGCTACATGAAGGTGTGGGAGATGTCCTAGGAGAAAGCCTCCGCAGCCAAGCCCAGAGAGGGCTGCATGCTGACAGATACATACGCTGAGCAGAGGCTGGGCACCGCTGTGGTGGTGGTACGGTACTTTGCACATTGCTTGATAATCATACATGGTCACCCTGCAATCAAAACAAAACAAGCAAGCAGTCAAAAGTAAGCAATGCAACTGCCTACAGGACACACACATCAGCTTTTTCTAAGACCTTGTATGGAAGAACTAAATCAGCGACCTGCTTACACATACATGTCTTTGCTGTTTGGTCAGTGCTGGATCTTGCAAAGCAAGAAATACAGGCTCTGGATTAATGTAACTGGGTCAGTACAGGAAGAAATATGTCCCTAATTTCAGATGGTGAGTAAAGCAGGCAGTGAAGCAGGAAAATTATAATTGCAACTACCTCAGGCCCCCTAGTTCCTGTTTTCAAGCCACTGAAACTCAGAACTCTCTTTTGACATGGGCTGGGGGAGTGGAGTGAGAGAAACAGAGGTATTTTTAGGAGAGAGACAAATGTGCTCAGCCAGCTGCAATGCTACATCTGGGAGGCTCTCAAGGCAACTGCTCATAGGCTTTCCAAGTGGCAGGAGGAACTGAAGCTCTTTATACCCAAAATGCCAAGAAGTGTTTCCCATAGCATCTTGCCCTGGAAAACACAGAAGAGCAGCTGCTTTCTGGCCACATGCAGATCAGGAGTTACTGTCTCTCTCGGTGCTTTGCAGAAGGCAGAAGAGCAGATGAGGAAGAACAGGGTGTGTGGTAATGATGGCTGAGCAAGCTAGGGGAGGAGGCAGGTAGCTAAAGAAGCTCTTCTATCAAAACAAGAGAGTCACATGCATCAGCATGTGCATTTTTCCCCTGCTGCTTATGGGACCAGTCTGCTCTGACCCACACACCAGCTAAAGAAAGAGAAGTACAGCATTGGAGATCCCCCGCTTACCGCCTGAACATGCCCATGTTTAGCAGCTGGGTCATTACTGAGCCATCCACTGCACCCAAGAATTTTCCAGTCTGCAAGCACAGGAAAGGAAAAAAACAGAATAAACTGACAACAGTGAAATTTCCAAATGCTCGATGGGACCAGCTTGATCCAGTTTGTCTAGAGACCTACTACACATAACGGGTGTTTTATAAGGAGGTAATGCCAAGCTTTGTCCTTTGGCTGGCTGGAAAGCTTGAGGGAGGACTTCCCCCATCACCAGCTGGGCACTCTGCACCATTCCTACCACACTTGGAAATGATTTAGCCCACATAAGTCATGCAGCTTGTGATAGAAAAAGGAGGATTCTCAAGCTGTGGATACCTAGGTACACTGATTCAATGGAAGCCTGGGCTCTCCTGTGGGTTTTTGTGAATCCACATCCTCCAGGTCTGAATGCCTGAGTCTCTTCTGCTTGAGCCTGCTAGCTAATGGCTGCAGCGGCTTTGGAAACCCCTGCTCTCCTGCTGCACTGACAGTTCACTGTGGGTGAACTGACCCACCACATGGGAGTGTGCTGGACAGATTTATTTAGGTAGCAAATGCAAGTTTACAGCTTGCTGCTGTGAGAGTTCCGAGCAGGCAGTAACCCAACCAACACAACACAAACAATGCATTTCTTTAGCTTACTATGCACTGGCAGAGTCAGAGCTATTGCACAGGCTCCACCCTAACAAAAGCTCCATGTGAGGGGCAACAACCCCCAAATCCCACTTGGATGCCTGGACTAAAAGCAGAGCTTGTGGCTCTCTGGTACCATTTATGCTTTGGAGTTAATATAATACCTCAAATACAGTCTTAATCCCAAATCCTGGAACTGCTGCTTTAAAGACTTCTTCAAACAAACAACAGATCTGGCTTTCCTGATTACCAAACCATGACAAATCTATTGCAAAAATGCTTCAAATCTGCCAAGTTCATGGCTTTGTTTGCAAGCATAAAATACTCATAAATAATAAAAGTGCAGATATGAGCTATCCTCCATCTATTTTCCTAGCTCATGGGTCTTGACACAGTAAACACCTCCCATCTGTTATGAAAGTGTTCACACAGTTTGGGGGTACATTTTACTTTTCCACTGATGGGCTAGCAGTCCTTTAGCATGTATTTAGCAGATGACAGATGATTTCATTTATTTGAGTGGGGCACCTCCACTATAAAAAACAAACCCTTAGGCAGATTTACCTAAGATCATATGGTAATCATCTAACAGTAGCGTTACATGATTATGAGCTTCTTCCCAACAGGCTTTAGAATGCATTTCACTGTATATATTGATACATAACATCAACTCCTCTTTGAGCACTTAGGCTGTAACCATCTCAGACATAGTCAAATGTGTCTGAGCAAGCGCTAACTTTTTTCACCTCCCTCGCTCTTTCAATCTGATTAGGGTGGTAAGGAAGCCAGCTGCTTCCATTTAATACCAGTCCGTAGACGCAAGCAGGAGCCAGAGCAGTGGGATTTAACACAGTGCAAGCTGCAGCTGGTGTGGCAAGGGGAAGAGTCTCACCCTGTCCAGAGATGCTGATGTCTGAATTTCTCCAGGTACAAATATGGGGAGCTTTCAGTATAATTGAGAGAAAGGCTTAGGGAATGTGTTCAGAAAGGCATCAGCAAACTGGCCTTTAAGAACAAACCAGACATACAAAGCTTGGTGCTGGTTTAGATACCCTGTGCAGGTAACCACAGGAAAGCATCACTTGACAGAAACCCAGTGGTCCTGTACTGAACAGCATTTTGCAAGGCAGCTCTCATTGCAGCCTGCTTCCTCAGTGACTGGCGGCTGCTCTCCCTGACATTTCCCTGATGTGTTTCTCCTAATTCCCAGGCTGAAAATTAGGCTGGAAGCTGGCAATTAGGCTGGAAGCTGGAACTGCACAGGCCCTTGCAATTTCAAAGATTCACAGCATAAAGTGTTGCCTCTGATGTCCTGTGTGACACATGCTTTATCACATCTTGTATGCTGAGAGCATACAAGTGCATATGCAGGGTATGCACAGGAGAGAGATGCATCCTGGAGCACACTTACAGCTTGAAAGGTACATCACTGCTCACACACATACATGCGCCCATGCTTTGCTGGCTCATTGAGCAATCTGCACTTTTGGTACACACAAAAGCTGTAAACAGGATCTGCCAAATGGGCCAGGCTTTGGGTGAGCAGAGCGGGCAGCCTCCTTGCACGGCTCAAACAAAGCCAGCCCTTTCTTCTCCACAAGCTCTGCCCACCCCTGGTGGGATCTTGGCCTTTTAGCTACCACCCTGTCCCTGAATCCCACCTGGGCAAAGCTTGCATATGCCTCAGGGAGAAGGGAGCAGTCCTAGAAAAAAGAGGTTTAGTGTGTGAGGGGACATCTAGATGCAGCAGGTGGAGGGAGCTCAGGACCTGTGATCCACAGATGTGCCTCTGGCTGGCAGAAAAAGGTGGCTAAAAATTCAGGGGCAGTCATGTGGCCAGGGCTGAAAACACTGGCAGAGGAGCAGCCCTCACTGCCGCACAGCCTGAGCATGCCACTGACCTTACCTTCCTCCCCTGCCCTAGATCACCTGGTCCTCTCCCTCTCTCACTTCCTTTTCCTGGCTCTGGCTATTAACTTTTTGTTCCCTCCGCAATAAATCTGGATGGGGACATTAGCCTGAATTAAGAGATTACTCATTCTCCCCAAGTAATCCTGCAGGGAGTTTCCAATGCATCACTCATTAAAATCCTGAGTCCCTCTTTATTCTGTGGCGACTTCTGGCTGCTGGTTAGCTTCCTGCTGCCTTTAGGCAGAGGTTATTAGAGCTGATCCCCCATCCTGATCACCCATCCCAAGGACAGAGGGAAGCAGAGCCCAAGCCAGGCTGTCCTCACCCCATTCCTTCATGAAGTTGCTCTGATTTCCAGTGTGGCCACCCAAAAAAGAGGTGCATGCAGCAGGTTGAGAACACCATAAAGCACCACAGGGAATGAGAGAGATGGAACAAAACATCTCAGAGCCCCCAGACTGGGTCGCTGGCACTGGCAGCTTGCTGAGGGGCTGTAAGGACACAGGCACGGTTATTCTTAGCTTGCACTTTGCCCCAGGAAGCAAGTATTTTGGACATGAAAGCTCCTTGGCTGCCTTCCTCGGGGAAGTGGGGATGTGTGTGGAGCTCTGTGCTGGAGCTGCCACAGCCTGTGCGGCTCAGTAGGGTAGATACTTGCCCGTGCACCCGCACTCCTTTGGCTCCAATAAGCTCATCCCGATCCCGACTGGGAGCGGAACAGGCAGCATGCCTGCATGCTGCCGTTCTCCCTGCTGCTGGACTGAAATGCTGAGCCACTCTCGCTGGTGTAAGGCAGGGAGGGAGGAGAGTGAACTAGCTGACCTCTCTAGAAAGGCAAAATACCCACAAAATCCAGGTATGGGATTTTTGGGGGCATTATGTTAAAGGATGCACTGAGGGAAGAGTGTGGGATGGGGCAAAGAAGGCCACATAGCAGCAAGTGATCCCATGCAGCAATATCCAAGTGGCAAGGCTGTGAAATCCAGGGTATTGTTTTAATGCTGTTGCTTGAATTCCCTGTAGGGTTTAACAGTGTGGACACTCATGGCGCCTCCAGGAAATAAAAGCAGTAACTGGAACAAGATAAAGAAATTGGAAGAAAAGTAGTGGTGAACTCCCTGAGGTCAGGGGAGGTAACAGCTAGAAGGAGATAACAGCTCTGGTGCCTGCCAAAATGCCTCATCTTGGAGGCATGTGGATAATGTTTATAATTTCACTATATTATAATTTCACAAAATCACTATAATGCCATGTTTCTACTAGTCACATCTTTCAGAGATGAGCTTTTGGAAAACAATATTTTCCATAAAATGCAGCAAAAATACAGAGACAGAAGCCAGGAAGGCAGTGCTAAGAACAGCAGATGTGGTAGCTAAAGGGTGTAGTTGCCTTTATCTATGGACACATGCCACAGGACTCAGCAAAGCACCTTTGAAAATGCTATAGGGGGCAGAGGAGGAAACTGCAAATCCCAAGATTACCAGCCCATCCTGGCCATGCAGTGGGACCTGGCCTCCCAGAGTAGGGAGCCAATAAAACTTTACAGCAATTTCTTTCCTTATTTTTCAAGTTTTCTTTGCCTTTTTTTTTGGCACACCATGTTATCGAAGGGGCACTTTTTACTGGAATATTCAGAGTGCTGGGTAGGTCACTTTCCCAATAGAAAAGAGGTTGGTTATTCCTTGCAATATGCCCCCTCCTTGGTATTTGTCTGTGTCATCCCCTGGTGCCAATGTGTTGCTGATTCATTTTGCTTTGTGAGCCTCAAGAGTTCTCATTTTGGCCTCACTGAACTTACTGCGCAGTGCCTGCAGAATTCATGATCTCACCTTTTTCTTTTGCCAGCCTATTCTGAATATGCTAACCAACACAAGTCCAGATGGGAAACCATGGGATTCACATAGCTCAACGTTTTCCGTCTAAATATCCATCTAAAAATTCCTCATCTTTCTTTTCTGTCCCAGGCACTTTGAGATCACTGCCACTACTTCACTCTTTAACCAGAACTTCTTTAACAGCCTCCTGTAAGGAGCTCTTCAAGGCTTTTAAGAAAACTGAAATGCAGTAGGTCATCCATCCTCCCTTATCTCCTCATTTAACTACACTTTCAAAGAACTATAGCTAGTAAGATAGGTTTTCTTCCTTTATAGAAGTTGGGCTGCTTGTCCCACTCACATCCATCGGGTGTTCTTTACTTTTAATTTCCATGTCAACCTGTTTGTCACATCTTGAAGCAAGCAATTTCTGGGATCAGTTCTACTGCCTTTTGGAAATAGACATACACTGTTTGGTAACTCCAGTACTGTGGAAATTTTAATGAAACTCCACACTTCTGTCAGTAACAAAACTGCTTCATTCCCCACTCTTGCTATTGACTTATTGCCTTGTAGCTTATGAGACTGTTCCAACATGTCACTTTATGACATCCACATCTATGGGCTTTTATTATTTTGAAACAAATAGCTCTGTGGTGAATTTACGGGAGAACAGAAACATGTAGCTAAGCCATGCAGTGGCTGGTAGTGTTGGATTTACCCAGGCTGCAGAGAAGACACATCATAAACCGCACCCATTTAGCTCTCTAGAAATGGTCGTGGAGGCACTAGCAGCAAGAGGAAGGGAAGTGACTTTTGTTGCTTATATTTTTATTACTATTCTGAGTCTTTTTCCTTACTCCTTTCACTTCTGTGAGTCCTCCAGTTCTGTAGGTGTTCTCCTATTTCCAAATTGTTTAAATGATTTCACCTTCATTTTTGCCTTTGGCATTTTGCTCTCACCATCCCCTTGGTTTCCTTTCCTGAAGAATGCCTGCTTTGACTTCAGAGGCACTCAGAAGTGCTACCCCCTTCCTTTTTCCCTTCCCCTTTTCCTTTCCCTTTCATTCCTTTCAGTTTCCTCGTCAGGGCACACCTGCCTTCTGGGATTGCCTCAGATCATCATTCAGTAGCATCTGCGCTGAGAGAAATGAGTCTAATTTCCTCACTCCTGATAAAAAGATATTTTGACTTGTTCCTTCCTTATCGCTGCAAATTCCTTCCTCACCTAGGATGTGCTGTCACTCTGCTGGGAGGCTTCCCCCTCATCATGCAGCTGAATTTAATTACACCACAGCCACCCTTATTACACAATTCAACTTCATTTGTTTTAACCAGCTCTGGTGGGCTATTTAGGAATGCTCCCCTGCTCCTCCTCTTATGCTCTCTTACCTCTGCAGGTCTTTTGGAAACGAGTATAAAGCCGTTGTTATCAATAAGGAAGCAATTCAGAATCTGCAGAGATGAAAGAGAAGCAACATTAAAGACAGCTTTTTCCATGGTTGTCTGGTATGTACTTTCATGTACTGCTGTGTGCAGGATGGAGTGGTGTGGGCTGTGCTTATGGCAACAGTCTTGGCATTTCTATGCCTAGCCCCATGGCTAAGCTACCATGGGTTTTACACAACTGACTTTTCCCTCTCTGCCTCCATCTTGAGGCATTCAGTTCATGAGCTGACTGTGACAAAGACTGTCTCTTGCCAGGACTGTGAACCACACTTAAGAACACAAGGCCCTTGAAGGATATTTGGAGAGCACTTCTCCAATAAAATGGTATCTAATGCTTTCCATATTCAGATTTCAGAGTTTTATAACCACTCATGAAATAACTCTCTCCTCACCACTGAGTATCAGTGATGGTCTTTGTTTTGGTTTTGCAGAGCAGGAAATGGAGGCACAGTGTTTAGATGAAAACCTTTAGGTCTCACAGGGGAAAACTAGGATGCAGAGGATATCTTACATTAACAGAGAGCAGAAATTCTCTGGTGATCTCACTCTCCAGAACTGAGGAGCTCCTGTCCCAAGTATGCCTGAGACCAAGGTTAAAGCAGTGGTCTAAATGCAAAGAGGGGTGTCCAGCATGCCTGTCAGGCTGACAGCCACTTTCTTTGGAAGATCTGGGATGACAGTGAGGCAGCTTTAGAGGAGAAGGACTCTCCTTAGAGTCACTGGCTGGAATCCCCATGTCCCTGCCCTGACATCTCACGGTTAAGGGGAAGACCTAAACTGAAGGTTTCCCTCAACAGCATGAGGTCCTGTCCCCAGCTCTGCAGCCTCTTGTGAGGAGATGACAGGCAATACCTTTTTGTTTTGTGTGTGTGTGTGTGAGATCTCCACAGAGCAGGTAGTCAACCATACCCATCACAGGTACAGAGAAGAAATCTGGGCAACTTACATCATCCTGACAGCTTAGCGGACAAGCACCGTCCAAGGCACTGCACTGGAAAGGAAAAACAGAGAATTAACCATGGTGTGACCTCATCTTACAGTCTCCCCCGCGGGACTGCTGAGCTAAAGGTCTCCACACCAACATCCCATAAAGCTCTGCAATTTAGCTGGCATTTCCCCCAGTATTAGCTCTACAGCATGTGGAGGTACCACCCCCAAGTTGTCCACTCAGCACCCCTGTGTGCTCCCCACCTCTCTGAGCAACATCCCCGTTGCTGAGGGCTCTGATCCTGTACCTGCCTCCCTGACATGGTCCCTGAACACTTCAAGCAGAGGTGGCTTTTGCAAAGAAAGGAGACAGCATCAAGCTCTCTGGCTGCAAATGCAAAGGTTACTGTGCACTGGTGAGAAACCAGCATGCATTTCAGCATCTGCTGGTTCTGCAGTAAACACATGGCGTGGTATTTTAGATCAGGATTCTTCTCCGGCAGGGATTTTTTGTTGTAGTTGTTGCTGTTGGTTTCTTTATTCTCCAGACAGCTAATGATAAAATAGGTTGTGAATGGTGCTCATGTAGCCCAAGGCACCATCCATTTGTTTCATTTAGGATTTCTGTGTACCGGATTTGACGTGTGTTTCGCAATGCTGAACTGGGTAGGGACATGAGGGGTTAAGTGGTGAGTAACAAAGCCCTTCAGGTGCTTATTGATTTCATAATTGCTCCAAGTTTGCCATGTCTGTGTGTGTCTGTCTCTTTGTGTTATTTTTGAATGTTATTTTCTCCAGCAGCGAAGGGAAGAAAGCTGACAAGGTGTTGCCATTTCTGTACACAGGGTCCCCTTCCTGCCTGAGATTTTCTGGGGTCAGGGAAGGACACTGACGTGTTTTGTAGCCTGTCTGCTCTCAGCCTGCTGCCCTTTGTTTCTGCAAAACCCTTACGCATAAACCCCAGACCTCTTTCAGGATGATTCTCAGTAACAAGAGGTGAATTTGCCATTTCAAACCACAATAAGAACATTACTTTCAGTTAGAATTTGTTTCAGAGAAGGCTTGGAGATGACCAAATTTTTTTCAAGCCTTGCGGCTTTGCAATATCACATACTCATGCTCCAACTCCAACTGGCTTTGAGGTTTCAGGAATGATGGTTTAACAGCATCCCTTTACCCACACTTGCAAGCATTGTTTCACCCCTCGAAAAATAGTATTGGATTGTTTCGTTTCCTGGACATAATAGAAGTGACCCTGTACTTCATCCCTAGTGGGTTCCTTCCTTTGGTCATCAGAGAAGTATGGCCACAAAGAACCACTATTATGACCTTGGGGGATAACAAATACAGAGCCCAAAGCATGAAAATCAGAACAGAAACCCAGGTGAACCACAGTGGATTCCACAAGAAAGGCCTATATCTCACATCATCTTCTTCAGCAGCGTGAGGACGGAGTCTCACTGCTGCTGCTTCTCCAGACCTTGAGAAGATCCAGCAGTGCCTGGTGCTGGGCTGGCTATGCAGCAGTGGGACCGTGGTGAGGAGTCTTGTCTGAGAGCACCAGCGACTTGCAGGGACCCCCTGAGGTGGGGGCAGAGCTGATCCTGAGCTCCCTGATTGCTCTGAGACCACATCTACGTTATGGGCACAGGTGGCTCTTCAGAGACCAGTCTACCTCACAACATCCTCCTGCTGTTGGTCAGGTCTCTGAAACACTGTGACCCAGAGCACTTTCAGCTTTGTCAAAGACACTTAATTACTGTGAAGACAAACACAGCCTACGACAGGCTTGGACCGTCTCCAGTGACTACAGACAAGGGACAGTGCCTATAATATGCTGGCACACAAACGGCACAATTACGAAGCCGAGAGCTGCGGTGAGGCACGCAGGGATGCCTCCCTGTCCCCAGCTTTTGTCTACTTACATCAGTGTCATTGGGCTGGGAGATGGGAGGTGCAGCGTGGACATCCACAGCGGTGCAGCATGCGGTGAAGCAGGAGAGAGAAAACAAAATCTGTTAGTCATTCCTCTGTCAAATGGCGGTCACGTCCTCCAAAACCATATGCAGACTTTTTTTCATACCAGCACCTAGCAGGGCCATGGCTTGCTGGCACTTGGCACACAGGCCTCCTTTCAGCTTCTTTAATAAGGCTTCCCTGTTTCACTTAACACCCATGTGGGCTTGTTTGTGTGAGAACTGCCTGGGTATGGCCCTAAGGAGATATTTAAAAATGGAGCTCTCTGCTGATGCATCAGGATCTGCTCACGCACTTTGCAGAAGTATTTTTAGCTCAGGTTAGGTTTATGTGATATCCCACCTGTGAGGATGCTCCTGCCACCACGGCCAACTCTGGGCTTTTCCATTGCCCACCTGTGCTCGCTCCCAGTGAGCAGCCTCCTGCCCTTCTATCTTCTCTGTCATCCTCATCTGGCAGTTCCCTTTCCTGACAACAGAGAGCTGCTTCTGCTGCTTGCTGCTTTGGTCCAATTAGTCTCACCCCTTCAATGTACCTCCCCAAAAACAAAGGCAGGCGGGAAAGCCCCTGGGTGGTAAGCGAAAGGTGTTTCACTTTTCCTGCCTCTCAGACCAGGGCAGCTGCTCTAATTATTCCACTTCTTTCAGTCCAACAAGAGTGTCCAAAATTAGGACACCACTGAAAGCTTACCCCTGGAGCAAATGGTTTTTATTTTGGTAAGCTGGTAGCATTTTGTTACCATTAGCAAGATAACAGAGGGCAGTAGTTTTTTTTTTTTTTAACGTGTCCAAAATTGCAGATTTCCATGAGGTTTCTGAAAGGCTGAATGAGCACAAACATATTTCCACAATTAAATGTGTCATATGCAGCAGAGCTAATGCCAGGCCAGGATGCTGACACTGTCAACATGGCATTTGCAGAACAGACTCATGGCTCACATGGCATTAGTGCCGTCAAAGGATTACAGAAATGTGTGACTTCAAACTAATCTACTTTATAAATCTTTTAATATGAATGTCACAAAAGCCTTCATCAAAATGCCATCTTATGTGATGTAACATAACATCGACCTACCTGATGAACAGCATTAAATTGTCTCTCTACACGACTGCTGATACTCCTACCTGTTGCATGGCCATCCAAAACTTGCGTTGGAGCAATTCCAGCTTGATTTGCACACCCACCGCTATGGGAAACAAAAAGGGGGGAGGATGAAAAGAGGAACATACCAGAGAGAGAAGGACAAAAACACGTTAGGAAAGGAGCAGTAAATATTTGCCTGAAGTGATGGAAATCACAATTGCAACCTGCTTCCAAGTGTGAATGATAAGCATCAGGGGATCAGTGCTGAGTCAGACTGCCAAGTGAGAGTCAGAGGTTTAACAAGGTAGAAGAAAAGGGGACAGTATCTGTACTGAGGTACTGACACCTCCCTCCCACTAAACACTATGGAGCTATAAACAAATTCACAGCTATAAACAAATTCACAACAAAAAAAGACCCACCAAAAACCACAAGGCAGTGAGCATGTGAACTTTCATCTTTGTCTTTTGTAGATTTGCAGATGTTTCTGATCACCCCAGCCTCAACTCTTGCACAACACAGCATCAGGCAGAAATAAAGTAGGCCAGTGTGAGGAAGGGATTCATTCAAAACCCCACCTGTCTCAAGGGGAGACCACAGCAATTTAGATAGCTCCTAAGCCGCTACAAAAGCACAGAAATATGAATGCCATTTGACGGAAAAGTGTTGATTAGAAGCAGTGCTTTGTTACCCGGTCCCAGCCTAGTGCTTGCTGGGCTAAGCAGAAGCATGTGTGTTTCTTAATGAAGTGCGTCCTAATTTCTTGGCTTAATTTCTCTTCTATTCCCAGCATCATGTTCCTGAAGTAAGGCATAGCTCCACAGGAGAAGAAACAGTGCAGGGTCTCCCTGACAGAATAACCTAGCTGTCTCTGGGTAGGTTGCCTGCAAACACACGTAATAACCAGTGCAGTCGTGCGCGGCCTGGCACGGTGATGGGAGCAACGGGGCTCTGTGTCAACTAGTTGAATCCAAATGCTCTGCAGGAATTACAGCCTCAAGCAGGACCTTGAAATAGAATTTAAAGCGCAAGTGAGGGAGAAAAAGAAGCACAGAGAGGGAAAGTTGGAGCCTTTTTTTCACAACCACCAATATCGGGTGGATGACGTGTTGCTGTTTCTACAGATTTCCTCTGAATTAGCAGGACCTTCAAAGGGGGAACAGATCCTTTAAATCTGAATCATGCTGTGTGGGTGCTTTTAAGTTAACAGTATGATCTGATGCTCTAATTCATATGGGTATGAATTAAAACTGGAGTATGCAATGGTGTATTTTCTTGCAGCACGTACAGAGACCCTGGCACCTGGCATCAGTTCTGCCTTTCATATCAGTGTCCTTGTCACATTCCCACTGCTATTACATCTCACAAAATCCCATGTATCACAGGTGCATTTATTACCTAGCTCTCCATGCTGTAGACTGAATCTGACTGCCTGTACGTGGGGAAAGGAAGGATTTTGTAGAGCTGCCTTGCCCTAAGCCTTGCTGAACACAAACCAGACAAGACAAAGAATATAAACAAAGGAGGAGGGACGGGGCTGAGTCCAGCCTGGATGAAGATTCATCAGCTTCAGCGGGGCTATCTCAGGCGTGGTTTGGCCTGATGCCCCTGCTGACAAACCAGCAGCCCATGACAGAAGGCAAATGGTGCTGTCGCTGCTGAGTCCGATGAGACCCACGCATCCGATTTGGTATGTAGCTTTAAATAAATTCATCGTTTTCCTTTAACACCATCTCAGGAAAAAGTTATTTCCTTATCACAGCAGATCACATCAATGACACTGAGCATTACTCAGGACATGGAGTTTTTATGAGACCTGAAGAGGTGTTGACACCTACATAACTAACCTTGCAATGCAGAGGCTTAGTCAGTGGCTCATGTTTTTGCCAGTGGGAACACCTAGCCTTAAATTGTTCTTCAAGGGGAGCTTCGCCCCTGATTGTGAATCCTTGCCTCTGCCCAGGAAGCATGAGAAGCATGTACTGAACTTGGACAGAATTGCCTGCAACATGAGGAAGGAGAGTTCCTGGAGGCTTGCACTGGTGGCTGGCAGCAGGGACAGAAAGTAGAGTCTCCCAGCATTCTTTTTCCTCTTTCCACATCTCTCACAGCCATGTCTAACCTGTCTGTGTCATCTGTCAGCAATCCTTGTCCTTTGGATGCAATCTCTGCAGTCCTAACCTCTCTGAAGGGCTTGAGCTTACTCATCTTCTCTGCACACATTTCTAGCTATTCCTCATGGAGCTGTGGTGAGCACCATTCTCCTCCTCACATCATGGCACACTCTGAAGAGGCCATTGAAAGCAAAGCTGGGGGCTATTCTGCCTTGCACCCAGGTTTGTCCATCTGGATGGTGTCCATTACAGGGAACCATACTGGAGGGATTGCTGCATGCTCCTGCCTGGCAGCACCACTCCTTGCCAGCTGGTGTGGATTGGCAGCTCCTGGCAAGAGCTGTGAGAAACTTCCACACATTCAGGTGACCCGAGGAAGACAAGGGAGCTGAGGAGAAACAGGCCCAATCACCCTCCCAGTGCTAGTAACAACCAGTTGCCTGGGTGCCCTCAGGCTATTGGTGAGGCTGGGGAGAAAGGAGGAAAGCTGCAATTCAGCCTGAGGCAAGAATGATGCTATAGCTCAGGTGAGAGGGAGAAAACCGGGCTCAACTTCTCTCTGCTTGTTCCAAAGCACAACTGATTGTTAATGAGCCTTTTTGCTCATGTGGCAAAGCATATGCTGCAGGAGTGGGAAGATCTGAGGTCTGCAAAATGATGAGTGGCTCTAGTGTGCAGCACAGCAATAACTGTGGAGTCCTCAGAGAGACCATGGCTAATAGTTTTATTCCTACCAATGTGCAAACACCCTGTGTGACTGTAGCATCCCAGCAGTGAAATGAAACACGAGGACCAGCAATGCTGTGCACCTTGCTTAGCATCGCTTCACCATGTCGATGAGTTACCCAGACCTGTTCATGGCTTCCCACCAAACCCAAGCACTGCCCAGTGCATGGCTGCTGCTGGCTTTCTCTGGTGTCTCATGCTGCCATTCACTGTGGAGATAAAAGCCATCCCCTCCACCTATTCATCCCTCCGTTGAGCATGTCTGCCTCATTAGCTCATCCTCTGCTTGTCTGTCTCTGTCTGCCTTCCCTGGCTTCTCTCTTTGATTGTCCATATGCTGTTCTCATAAGGAGCTTTCCCCAAGATTTAATTCTTGGGCCTGCGGCGTAACAAAAAGGCATAACAATCACAAGACCACATCCTGTAGCATGCTAATCAAGATTAACCTTGCCATTTGCAACCTGTTTTCATGGCAGCTGGTCCAATGGTTAAATAAAACCTGTGATTCAAATGGAAAAAGGTGCCACAGTGGCAGAGCAGCCCTGCCCGTAGTATCTATTTGCGTTCCCCATCCCCTATTTCTGAAATATTCCCATTTTCCCCCTCAAGCCAGCAGTGGAGCTGCCCCACTCAAAATTTTACTTGAAGTCCCCTAAAAATTTTACTTAAAAAAATAACTTCCAGGCAAATTAAAATAAACAAAAAGCGCAAACCAAGGGATGCCTGTTTATGATACTGGGCCTGACAGAAGCAGCAATTCAGGTGGATCAGCAAAAGAGTAATTCTTGCACATATGTGCTACCAAGGTTTTCAGCAAGCTGGAGGAAGGCAAGCAAGGGGTCTGATTTGGGGTGAGTAAGAAGGGCTGCAGGAGCCCACAGGAGAGCACAGAGGGAAGCCTGGCAGAGGCAGTGGGCTGGATTTGAGGGTAGGCTGTGGCAGGGAGGGCAGGGGATGCCTCTGTCACTGTGTGGATGTAACCACACCACAAGCGTGTGCTAGACATACAGGTGAGAACACTCTCCCTGCCACACACCAAATTCAGAGGAATGAACTGTGGGTGCAAACGCTCCCCTCTTTCACCCATTCCCCCCATCCCAACTACCCCTTACCAGCACTCCTCAAGTTTTCCCTGATTCCTCAAGGACACAGACACAGAGTCATGCTGCATCCAAGGAGGGAAGCATTACAGCAGCTGCTGGGGATGCTGGCTGTGGCCAGGCAGGATGTGCCAGCCCGCGGTAGGCACCTCTTGGTTAAGTCTCTTTTTCAGACACACTGCCTTCCCCCACTGTCCCTGGAGCACTGGTGGGAAGCGGGTGCCCTGTTCCCAAGCCCCCTGCTTTTTCTCCCACTGCCTCCCCTGCAGCTGCTCACCTCAGCCCTACACAAAACCCATGGCTCACCCCTTCTCCTTGTGCTTTTCTCTCTGGGTTTATTGTCATCAGTCATAAACCACGAAGGCGAGAGATGGAGGGAGGGGAGGAGGCGTTCGGCTTGGTGCCTCCTCTCATAACCTGTGCCTGAGCAATCTGCCTCCCGAGGGGCTGTGAGGAGCTCCCCCCACTCTGGCATCTCCTTACCCCTTCTTGAGTCCCTTGGCTCCCGGAGAGGGATGGCGGCAAGGGGAGGAGGAAGAGGGGGAGAGAGGGACTGACAGCAGCTGCCCTTTCTCCAGGATGGGTTGAGAGACACGAGAATCCCCCGAGCTCCTTCCTCTGGGTGTTGCGGAGCAGACCCTGCCCGCCTGGCGGGGTGACTCCTCTGCACTGTGTGTGCGCGCTCCTGTGCGTGTGCTGCTGCCATCGCAGATGTACCCCCAGCTGTCACTTCGCCGCGCGCAGTCGCTCCCTCTCCCGCCTCTCCCGTCTTTCTCTCCCTCTCCCCTTATTTATTATTTACGGAAGATTACGGTTCCTTTCCCACGCTGCCATCTCACCGTGCGGCTCCTCTGCCCTCCGTGTGTGGCGACTGGCTGGCTAGGAGGGGCTCCTGACAGCTAGGGTCCATCGAGAGCCCAGCCAGCAACGCAGGCACTTTCTGCTGGATTTGCTCTGGGATTGTACCGGGATCGCTGGAAGAGCTGTCGTTCTCACAGGAGGGTCCAGCCCAGCCCCACAGAGGTAAGTAAAGATGTCTCTTTTGTATTCCCCCACACTCCCTAGCTATGTGAGATCAGTGGAGCTGCCCCCAAGGAACCGGCTTCCCAGGGGAGGAGAGCGGTGGCCAGGGGCAGCACTGTCTGCCAGGTGGCACAGTGCAGAAGTCCCGCTTGTGAGAGGCTGGCACGCAGCGATCTCCCCGGTAAGGCAGAACGGCAGGCCCGCCGCAGCTGGTACTGGTTCCCGTCCAGTTTCAGTGCGGGCAGCTGGGAGCAACTTCTCCCACCTGTGAATGGCACCAGCTCAGGTGCAGCTGTGAGGCTGTGTGCTTGGTGCTGTGGTCACCGGGTACTGGGCAGCTCCTGGTGAGCCCTGGCTTTTGTTGCCCCTCCTTACATCTGTGAAAGGGGAGAGCGTGTGAGCTGCCACTCACCTGACCCGTGGTGGCTTTGCTGGGCATCATTTTCGTCTCAGATGTCTTAGAAAAACCTAAAATGGAGAAGCGAGGACCAAAATTGAACAGGTCCAGCACTCAACACCCAGCTTTAGGATGAGGGGGGTCTTTATGTGTATGTGTGTGTGCTTGTACAGTTTCACACACAAAGCTCACAGACAAGACTGCAGAATGTGAAGTGAAGGATGCCATACCACAAGTAGAGCCAAAAATAAGACCCAAGTTGCTTCCGGCATCCCTGCAGGCTGACCCTGCAATTTCTGAACTTTTGGGCAGAAGGCACAGCGCCAAGGATGGGGATGAAACAGCACGGAGAAACTTCACAGCCTTTTCTAGCCCTGCCTGGGAGGAAATGGGGAGAATGAGGTTCCGAATGAGCTGATGTGAAACTCCCTGTGCATAAGGGTATATAAGCGTTAGTGTGTGTGTGCATACATACACGTGTGCATATATACACATGCACAGGCACGTGCACACATACATCCCACACAGGGCATTCTGTCCCCCCCTCCTCTTCTCCCTCTGCCTGCCCAGTTTATTACTGCCACTGCATCTCATGCTAATTAAGAGAGACATGTAAAATTGGAGCTCTCCCAGTTTGGGGAGCAAGGATGTTTGGAGCTGTTACTCCAACCAGGTCACGACCAAGCTGGGCCCCAGGCCCACCATGTGGACTGTCAGGTAGCCTGAATGTGCCACATCCAGCACATCCCCAGTGGCCATGGCAGGGTCCAGCTCTGCTCTGCTGCTACTGCCTGATCTGCCACCCAAGGATGGAGGGAGAAATGAAGACCTCAACTGGGGAAGGGCTGGAGCAGCTGCTATTGCAGGGTTTAAAGAAGGAAACCCTTAAAAGAGTGGGAGACCCTTAAAGGCACATAGGGACCTGTCACAAGGCAGGGTGCATTTCTAGCAGTGAGGAGAGGGGGGGTGCCTTTCCAGAACTGCAGACCATTTTTCTGCTGATCTTTATTGTTCAGGTCTGTTGGGGGTGGGGGGTGGATCTTCCTCTCACTGCTGTCGGCAAACAACATTTGCAAGGGAATTATTCCACATGAGCGGAAGGCTTGCGGGAGTTGTCTCCCCGTCAGACGTCAGTGCAGTCTCTGTTAGTGTATCTTGCCCAGTTGGAAGAATTATGGTAAATCCTTAGCAAAGGGGCTGTTTGCAAAGAGAAAGGGGGGAAGCCTTCTTATGTAATTTTTGTGCCAGATCATAGCTTTACCCTTGCCTCCAGCAAAGCGAATGCCACACTCTAGCAAGGTGCTTGGATATCTTTATGAGCTGCTCCAGCTTCCTGCCCTTCCTCTGGCTTTTCTAAGCCTGATGCAGAAAGGATTTTCTAGGCTTTTCAGCATCACAGAAGCCTGGTGAAGACAGACCTGCATCTCGATGTGCAGCAGGGAGGACCAGCAGCAGCACAGGGCCATGAGGATACCTGGGCAGGAGCATTCAGGGAACAGCAGAGGCTGGAAGAGGATAGGGACAGGCTCAA